>NW_022986460.1:19231-42298 GCF_902500255.1 Thalassophryne amazonica
GGAAAAAACAGAGACAGAGAGAAAAACCAACAGACAGGGAGAGAAACAGACAGTCAGAGAGAAAGATCAAGGTGCTGGTTGTGAAGTTATTAGAGAGAGGGAGACAGAGAGGGAGAGACAGAGCAAGAAAGAGACGGAGAGAGAGACAGCGAGAGGGAGACAGAGAGAGAGAGAGAGAAACTGACAGACAGAGAGAGAGAGAAACCGACAGAGAGAGAGAAAAACCAACAGACAGAAAAAAGAGAAAAACCAGCAGACAGAGAAAGAAACAGACAGAGAAAGAAAAACCAACAGACAGAGAGAAAGAGAGAGAGAGAGAGAGAGAGAGAGAGAAAGAAACCAACAGACAGAGAGAAACAGACAGACAGAGAGAGAGAGAAAGAACCAACAGACAGAGAGAGAGAGAGAAAACCAACAGACAGAGAGAGAAAATACAACAGACAGAGGGAGAGAGAAAATACAACAGACAGAGGGAGAGAGAGAGAAAAAAACCAACAGACAGGGAGAGAAACAGACAGAGAGAGAAAGATCAAGGTGCTGGTTGTGAAGTTATTAGAGAGAGGGAGACAGAGAGGGAGAGACAGAGCAAGAAAGAGATGGAGAGAGAGACAGAGAGAGAGAGACAGAGAGAGAGAGAAAGATGGACAGAGAGTGAGAGAGGGAGAGAGAAAGAGATGGACAGAGAGAGTGAGAGGGAGACAGAGAGAGAGAAAGGGAGACAGAGAGAGAGAGACATAGAGAGGGAGACAGAGAGAGGGAGACAGAGAGAGAGAGAGAGAAAGAGAGAGAGGAAGACAGAGAGAGAGAAAGACAGAGAAAGGGAGGGAGAGAGAGACAGAGGAGGAGGACAGGGAGACAGAGAGAGAGAGAGAAAGGGAGACAGAGTGACAGAGAGAGAGAGAGAGAAAGAGAGGCAGAGAAACAGAGAGAGAGAGGGAGACAGAGAAAAGGAGGGAGAGAGACAGAGAGAGGGAGACAGAGAGAAAGGGAGAGAGAGAGAGAGAGAGAGAACACAGAGAGAGAGAAACACAGAGAGAAACCAACAGACAGAGAGAAACAGACAGACACAGAGAGAGAGAAAACAACAGACAGAGAAATAGACAGAGAGAGAGAGAAACCAACAGAGAGAGAAACATACAGAGAGAAAGAAACAGACAGAGAATAAAACCAACAGAGAGAGAAACAGAGAGAGAGAAACATACAGAGAGAAAGAAACAGAGAGTAAAACTAACAGAGAGAGAAAGAGAGAAACAGACAGAGAGAGAGAAAAATAACAGAGAGAAATAGAGCGAGAGAGAAACAGACAGACAGACAGAGAAAAAACCAACAGAGAAACAGACAGACAGAGAAAGAGAGAGAAACCAACAGACAGAAACAGACAGACAGAGAGAGAGAGAAATAGACAGAGAAACAGAGAGAGAGAGGGACAAACAGACAGAGAGAGAAACAGACAGACACAGAGAGAGAGAAAATCCAACAGACAGAGAGAGAAAATCCAACAGAGAGAGAGAAAAAGAGACAGAGAGAAAGATCAAGGTGCTGGTTGTGAAGTTATTAGAGAGAGAGGGAGACAGAGAGGGAGAGACAGAGCAAGAAAGAGACGGAGAGAGAGACAGCGAGAGGGAGATAGAGAGAGATAGAGTGAGAGAGAGGGAGATAGAGAGACAGAGAGAGAGAGTGAGAGAGAGAGGTGGGAAGACAGAGAGACAGAGGAGGACAGAGAGACAGAGAGAGAGAGAGAAAGGGAGACAGAGAGAGTGACAGAGAGATAGAGAGAGAAAGGGAGACACAGAGAGAGAGAGAAAGGGAGACAGAGACAGAGAGAGAGACAGGGAGGCAGAGAAACAGAGAGAGAGACAGGGAGAGAGAGGGAGACAGATAAAAGGAAGGAGAGAGAGAGAGAGGGAGACAGAGAGAGAGACAGAGAGAGGGAGACAGAGACACAGACAGAGAGAGAGAAACAGACAGAGAGAAACAGACAGAGAGAGAGAAACCAACAGCGAGAGAGAGACAGAGAGAAAAGAGAGAGAGAGAGAAACAGACAGACAGACAGAAAAACCAACAGACACAGAGAGAGAAACAGACACAGAGAGAGAAACCAACAGCGAGAGAGAGACAGAGAGAAAACCAACAGACAGAGAGAAACAGAGAGAAAAACCAACAGAGAGAGAGAGAAACAGACAGACAGAGAAAAACCGACAGAGAGAAACAGAGAGAGAAAGAGAGAGAAACAGACAGACAGACAGAGAGAGAAACCGACAGACAGAGAGAAAACCAACAGACAGAGAGAGAAACAGAGAGAGAAACAGACAGACAGAGAGAAAAACCGACAGAGAGAAACAGACAGACAGAGAGAGAGATCAAGGTGCTGTTTGTGAATTTATTTCTTTATTTATATAAACCATAAATAAATTTAAACTTTTGCCAAATCTTTTGTTTGTTTTCGATTAAGATTTATATTTACAACGTGCCCCAGAAAAACAAATAGTTCAAATAAATTAACAGACAGCTGCTTGATATTATGGCCATGATGAGTGTTTGTGGTTTGGATTGAATATTATTTCAAGTGCATGTTCACTGTGAGTGACATAATCTAAAAAAAAAAAAAAAATCCTGAAATCACAATGTATGACTTCTTAATAATTTATTTGCATGTTACTGCTGCAAATAAGTACTTGACCCCCTACCAACCAGCAAGAATTCTGGCTCACACAGACCTGTTAATTTTTCTTTAAGAAGCCCTCTTATTCTGCACTCTTAGCCTGTATTAATTGCACCTGTTTAAACTTGTTACCTGTATAAAAGACACCTGTTCACACAATCAATCACACTCCAACCTGTCCACCATAGCCAAGACCAAAGAGCTGTCTCAGGACACCAGGGACAAAACTGGAGACCTGCACAAGGCTGGGATGGACTACAGGACAACAGGCAAGCAGCTTGGTAGAAAAAACAACCGTTATGATTATTTATTAGAAAGTGGAAGGACTTCAAAATGGCGGCATAGAGAGAAGTCAGGTCCGGGAGTGGTGGTAAAGCTATTCATTAATATTTTCAACTAACCCTACTAAAGACCACAACTCCACTCATCTGGTGATAGATCTGTTTAAGATGAGCATTAACAGCTATTTTTTGAGACAAGAAGCGCGACCAAGGAAGAAAAATACGACCTCGGATACTACTGACGAACGGCAAGTAAGCATGGCTGAAGAGGGTGCTAATGAAGCTAATGTGGCAGAGCAGCATGCTAGTGCGGAATGGGGGACTGATGCTGGACTCCAGGCTGCGCGGAATGATGTGGTACGTGAGGTGCGCGAACTGACAGTAAATGTCACTAAAGTTGTGTATGAGAAACTCACACCAGTATTAGAGCTGGTAAAAAACTCGGCGACACATTGGACAGCCACGAAAAGAGGCTAACTGATACAGAGCAGAGGATTTCGGCACTGGAGGACGTAGTGGACCCAGCTAAAACCATGGCTGAGGTTTTGGAAAAGACTGAACTTGGCTGAGCATGTGGATGAACTGGAGAACAGGGGGCGCAGAATGAATGTCCGTATTCTGGGAGTGCCCGAGGATGTGGATGGCACTGACCCAACGCGCTTTTTTCGAGCGCTGGCTCCTCGAAGTGCTGCAAATTAAAACGAAGAACGGACATATCAAACTGGAGAGTGCACACCGCGTGCTCGGTCCGAAACCCTCACCTAAATAGAGACCGAGACCAGTAGTTGCTCGTTTT
Source organism: Thalassophryne amazonica (assembly GCF_902500255.1). Lineage (NCBI taxonomy): Eukaryota > Metazoa > Chordata > Actinopteri > Batrachoidiformes > Batrachoididae > Thalassophryne > Thalassophryne amazonica. Next base: position 22,971 of record NW_022986460.1, read on the forward strand.
CATACTGTTGACCATAAAATTTTATTACAGAGATTAGAGCATGCCATAGGTATTAAAGGCACTGCGCTGCGGTGGTTTGAATCATATTTATGTAATAGATTACAATTTGTTCATGTAAATGGGGAATCTTCTTCACAGACTAAGGTTAATTATGGAGTTCCACAAGGTTCTGTGCTAGGACCAATTTTATTCACTTTATACATGCTTCCCTTAGGCAGTATTATTAGACAGCATTGCTTAAATTTTCATTGTTACGCAGATGATACCCAGCTTTATCTATCCATGAAGCCAGAGGACACACGCCAATTAGCTAAACTGCAGGATTGTCTTACAGACATAAAGACATGGATGACCTCTAATTTCCTGCTTTTAAACTCAGATAAAACTGAAGTTATTGTACTTGGCCCCACAAATCTTAGAAACATGGTGTCTAACCAGATCCTTACTCTGGATGGCATTACCCTGACCTCTAGTAATACTGTGAGAAATCTTGGACTCATTTTTGATCAGGATATGTCATTCAAAGCGCATATTAAACAAATATGTAGGACTGCTTTTTTGCATTTACGCAATATCTCTAAAATTAGAAAGGTCTTGTCTCAGAGTGATGCTGAAAAACTAATTCATGCATTTATTTCCTCTAGGCTGGACTGTTGTAATTCATTATTATCAGGTTGTCCTAAAAGTTCCCTGAAAAGCCTTCAGTTAATTCAAAATGCTTCAGCTAGAGTACTGACAGGGACTAGAAGGAGAGAGCATATCTCACCCATATTGACCTCTCTTCATTGGCTTCCTGTTAATTCTAGAATAGAATTTAAAATTCTTCTTCTTACTTATAAGGTTTTGAATAATCAGGTCCCATCTTATCTTAGGGACCTCATAGTACCATATCACCCCAATAGAGCGCTTCGCTCTCAGACTGCAGGCTTACTTGTAGTTCCTAGGGTTTGTAAGAGTAGAATGAGAGGCAGAGCCTTCAGCTTTCAGGCATCTCTCCTGTGGAACCAGCTCCCAATTCAGATCAGGGAGACAGACACCCTCTCTACTTTTAAGATTAGGCTTAAAACTTTCCTTTTTGCTAAAGCTTATAGTTAGGGCTGGATCAGGTGACCCTGAACCATCCCTTAGTTATGCTGCTATAGACTTAGACTGCTGGGGGGTTCCCATGATGTACTGAGTGTTTCTTTCTCTTTTTGCTCTGTATGCACCACTCTGCATTTAATCATTAGTGATTGATCTCTGCTCCCCTCCACAGCATGTCTTTTTCCTGGTTCTCTCCCTCAGCCCCAACCAGTCCCAGCAGAAGACTGCCCCTCCCTGAGCCTGGTTCTGCTGGAGGTTTCTTCCTGTTAAAAGGGAGTTTTTCCTTCCCACTGTCGCCAAGTGCTTGCTCACAGGGGGTCGTTTTGACCGTTGGGGTTTTTACGTAATTATTGTATGGCCTTGCCTTACAATATAAAGCGCCTTGGGGCAACTGTTTGTTGTGATTTGGCGCTACATAAATAAAATTGATTGATTGATTGATTCATAACTTCCAGGACAAACAACGCGTGATGGATGCTTCCCAGGAACTCACAAGGAAGAATCATGTGGTTAAACACGGAGACTCCGTGGTTATGTTTTTCCATGATTTGTTGACGGCTCTGGTCCGCAAACAGAAAGGATACAACACAGTGAAGACGCGTCTCCAGGCTGTTGGTGCAGAATACAGGCTGATCTACCCGGCCAAACTGAAGGTGACGTACCGTGGTTCAAGCCAAGTGTTTAATAACCCCGCTGAGACTGAGTAATACGTGCACACGCTCGATGGAAGCGCTATTGATGATGACGAGTGACGCTTAAACTGCTCAGCACAGCGTGGAACATCTCAGACTATCATCTACTTGTAAGTGAATCAGTAAATAGCTGATGAGAACTTTTAATAAGAATGGAGCTGTACATCTGCAAATAACTGTGTAGGGAAAGACAGACACGCCCCCCAGCGGCCCGGTGTGTGCGGACTGATGTTTCTTTTTACCGCTAGAGGTCCCACTTGCTCGATTTCCTCTGTGTTCGGGAGGACGACAGTGTTTTGTTCTATGTTTAATAGTGTGTACCCTGAGTACACCGTTGTCTGTTCTAAATGTTCAAAGTGTGTCTTTTTTGGCCCGGTGTTCATTATTGCAATGCTCCAAACTTTGATGACTGACTCATGCTTTGCTATTCTGCACTTTAACTGTCTTTATGTCATGGCTTAAATTGTGTACTTGGAATGTTAAGGATTTACATACACCTATAAAGCATAAAAAGGTTCTGAACTACGTATCTTAAAAAGGAGGGGGTGCAAGTAGTATTACTGCAGGAAACACATTCAAAACTTCAACAGGGGGGGTTTAATCAGGTCTTTTTTTTTCATCTTTTACACCAAGGAGCCGTGGTGTAGCTATTTTGATACAATAGGATCTTCCTTTCACATGTCTGGACTGCATAAAAGATAATTCAGGCTGTTATGTATTTTTAAAGGGAACTCTTTCTGGAGAAGAAATTTCAATATTGAACATCTACAACCCACCTGGTTACCCAACACATCTTCTATCCTCTGCATTTTCTGAAATAATTCATCTCGGCACTAAACATATTATTATAGGAGGTGATCTTAACTGCCATCTTAACCCTGTTATAGATAAATCTCCACCTGGTGGACCCTCACTTTTCTCACATGCCAAGATAGTTGCATTTTGTGAGGACATGGATTATGCAGACGTGTGGAGAGCTCAGCATCTTACTGAAAAAGAATATACATTTTTCTCAGGTGCTTCACACTCATCTTCAAGGGTTGACTATTTTTTGCTCCCTAGATCTTCAATGTGCTCTGTTAGTTGCTCAACAGGCCCAATTCTAATCTCTGACCATGCTGTTGTTTTTTTTTTTGCAGTTTAAATTATCACATTAACTTGAACCAGATATTGGAAATTTAACCCCTTATATTGTCAAATGAGAGGTTTTCCTCATACTTTAGGGACGAGTTTAGGTTTTTCTATTCTACAAATTCTAGCTCTACTAATGACTCATCCCTTTTGTGGGAGACTTCCAAAGCCTTTTCTCAGGGTATCATTATATCCTACACTTCAACTAAAAGGAAAAGACAGGCTGAACAACAAAAAAAATTCTTGAATCCAAGTTAAGACGTGCTGAAAGAGAATGTGGTGCGTGGCCTTCTTCTTAGAAAATTTAAGAGGTATCTGCAATTCGATGTGCTTTAGACTCCCTCCTGACAATGGAGGCTTCAAATCAGATCAGATTCGCAAAACAAAAATTGAACGTGGTGACAAAGCAGGGAAATATTGGCATACTTAACAAAAAAAATCTGACTCTCAAACTATTGGCTCAGTTGTGGATAACCAAGGCAACCAATGTTTTGATGCCTTAAGCATCAATAATGCTTTTATGAACATCTATACAAATCTGAACAACGTCCTAACTCATCTCAGAAAATGAATGACTTCTTTTTCTTGCTGAATCTGCCTTGTCTGTCAGAAGAGCAGAAAACAGCTCTTGATGCCCCTGTTTCTAAAAAAGAGGTACTTGATGCCATTAAAAAGTTACAATCTGGTAAGCCCCTGGTCCAGATGGACTCAGTGTGGAGTTTTATAAAGAATTTCATGATATATTAATTGATCCTCTGTTGAACATGCTGAATGACTCCCTAACTAAAGGCACATTACCACACTCTCTTAGAGAAGCAAATGTTTCTTTGATTCTTAAAAAAGGCAACTGTGCATCATATAGACCCATCTCATTATTAAATGTCGATCAGAAAATTCTTTCTAAAGTGTTAGCGGTCAGATTGGAGAAAGTATTACCCCTCTTAATTAAAGAGGACCAAACAGGATTCATAAAAGGTTGGAAATCTCATAACATGTGCCGTATACTAAATATAATTCGATACTTCCAACATCACTCTAAAAGCGGCCTTGTGCTTTCCCTAGATGCGGAGAAGGCATTTGACCACAGAGTGGCCTTACTTATTTTACACACTAAATAAGTTCGGTCTGGGAACAATCTTTATAACCTGGATTAAAATCCTGTATAAAGTCCTCTCTCAGCAGTACTCACAAATGGATTGCGTTCACCCTACTTTGCCATATTTAGAGGAACAAGGCAGGGGTGCCCCTTGTCACCTCTGCTCTTTGCTCTTGCTCTAGAACCTTTGTGTTGTATGGCTGGGGGGCCTGGCTGCCTTTTTGTTTCTGTCTTTTGTTTTTCCTTCCAGGTGGCTTGCATTTGGGACTGAGTGGCTGTGTTGCTGAGGTTATCAGGACCTCACCCTGATCACCTGCGGCTCGTCAGGACTCACAGCTGTGGTGCATCTATATGGATTGGAACATGGTGGCATTTAAGACTGGAGTATACAGTGTGTATTTGCCAGAGACTCGACCTTGTGACCAGACGGGTGAGATCATCGTCTCGGGAGCCATCTCATCATCAGTGGATGCACAGAACGTCCAGGGTTTGATGCACGGTCTGTGAAAGAGGAGGGGGTGAGGTCTCACGCTCGTCAGCACACTTCCTGAGGTACGTTAGATTTTGTGACTAACATTTATACAGTCAGTAAATGTGGTGTCCCTCACACCTTTTATATTGAGCTGTATGTTAGTCATGTATCAGCTTCCACTGCAGTGGAGTTTTGTGAACTGGATGATCCATGCCTGCAGGTTGGGAAGCTGATTAGTAATCAAGCCAGGAAGTGTTTGCTGTTTGTACACCTTTAAGTGTTCTCTCTGTGTGTAGAGTGTGGACTCACATAATGGTTCCTTCTTTCACAGACTCGGTTTGTTGCGGCCACCTGGGGGGTGTCGGAAGGGGTCCTTGGGTCCGAACAGCTTCTGGCTCCGGACCGTTAGCGCTGCTGGGAGCGCACCACGCCAGACCGCACTTTCTTTTGTTGTTTTTTGTATCACTGTTATGTATTAAATGCAGTTAGCCTTTGTACCGTGCTCTGCTTATTTCATACTGGGTCCTTCAAACGCTGGTCGGTTCTCCGAGCTGCGTCCGACACATAACAGTAGTCTCTGGCCAAACATCACGGACCCAGCGGTAGCAGAGACGGTAACGCGCCGGGAAGGCGGCAGCAGACGTTCAGAAGTTATCCGGATCAGTTGCGGGTGCTCTCCGCCCGGATGGTGCGTGTTTGAGAACCCATTACTGAATACTGATTCGTGCTCTCTTGCAGCCGTGTTCCTGTGTGTGCCTTATCCGTGGGTCGTGGTGGAGTGTGACTGCCGACGGCTTCGCGTCGCACTTCGACCGGATAAGAGGTTTGAACGGGAGCTGCAGGAGTGAGTCTGTAATGGGTGAACGCGCACAGCGGAGCTCTGTGGCACGGGTCGCGGTGCTTCCTGTGTTACAGTCGTAGCCCCGTTTCCCCGGGTAATGATAGCTACTGCGTCTGTTGTGTCAGCTCCGGTGTTATTTAGTTGAATCACATTTTTGGTTGTGTGCTGTTCACAGAAAGGCAGCATGAGTTTGTTTTCTCAGTTACCAAAGGGGGTTTTTCATTTTTAGCACTTTGGCTCCCTCTTTTGGTGACTGAGTCACATTACCGTCAAGCTCTTAAGTTGGAACAGGTGTGTTCCATTTGTTGGAGCTTGACGGTATAAATCACTTATTTGTTTTGTGTTAGTTCATTTTGTGTGGGTGTTTTTTGAGTTGGTTTTTGTGTGGGATTTAATTTTTTTGTTTTTCACTATTTAGTGTCTGGGGTCGTGACCCTGCAGTTCTGCCAAAAAAAAAAAAAAAAAAAAAAGGACCCGAGCAACCTTATGTCAGTCTGTTAGTCTTTCTTTTTATTTTTATTTTTTTCAGTTTCACCTCCCAGGGTTTGATGGGACGGTCCCCTGGGGGGTCATGGGGGGGGTATTTGGGTTGTTGTTGTTTTTTCTTTCTTTTTTTTTGTTTTGTTTTTTGTTATGCCCTCTCTTCTCCTCTGACTCCAGCCGTGTGAGCCGTAGTGTCGGCGTTGCTGGAGTGGTGCAGTTAGGTTGTGCTAGGCGTTTCCCAGGTAACCTCTGCACCCGGGAGGGGAGGGGGGGTTTGGGGTATTTTCTTTTTGTTCCCTCTCTTCTCCTCTGGCTCCAGCCGTGTGAGCCGTAGTGTCGGCGTTGCTGGAGTGGTGCAGTGTGGTTATGCTGAGCATTTCCCAGGTAACCTCTGCACCTGGGGGAGGGGGGGGGTGTTTTCCCCCCAGTTTCCGCCCTCAGGGTTTGACTGTGGTGTCCTCTGGGGGGGAAAGGGCTGTGGGTCCATCTAGCCATAGACGGCCGGGGCTGGGTCCGTTGGTCGTGAGGGGAGGCGTCTCCTGGGGTTGACGAGTGGTCCTCTGGGAGGCGCTGGGAGTCCCCGTGGGTGACGTTGGATCCCAGAGGGACCTCGGCTGTGGTTATTACTCCTGGAGCTGGCGGGAAGTCCTCTGGGGGGTGTTGGTCCCTACATGTCGTTTGGGGGGGGGGGGGGGGTGTTTTAGCGCTTTTATTTGTAAGCTTAAGTTTGGGGTTTTTCTTTTCTCCTCATCCCGGGGTGGTTTGGTTGTTTGTGTTTGTCTTTTTTGTTTTATGACAAATGACCGCACATGGTTGGATAAAGGCTGACAGCACAGGTTTAAGAACTCCTGGCCACACCTGTGCTAAGTGACTGACTGAAACAAAGGCAAGGATGCAGCCAGAGGAGAGGACATCAACCATTCTGTTGGAAGACGAATGCAGATGCGGTTTCCAGCCATGGTCCCTGGAGGGGGGTGTTTCTCCTGGGCCAGGTTTGTGTGGTCGCTGGGAGGCTTCCCGTGAGGGTGGGGTACTGTTGTATGGCTGGGGGGCCTGGCTGCCTTTTTGTTTCTGTCTTTTGTTTTTCCTTCCAGGTGGCTTGCATTTGGGACTGAGTGGCTGTGTTGCTGAGGTTATCAGGACCTCACCCTGATCACCTGCGGCTCGTCAGGACTCACAGCTGAGGTGCATCTATATGGATTGGAACATGGTGGCATTTAAGACTGGAGTATACAGTGTGTATTTGCCAGAGACTCGACCTTGTGACCAAACGGGTGAGATCGTCGTCTCGGGAGCCATCTCATCATCAGTGGATGCAGAGAACGTCCAGGGTTTGATGCACGGTCTGTGAAAGCGGAGGGGGTGAGGTCTCACGCTCGTCAGCACACTTCCTGAGGTACGTTAGATTTTGTGACTAACATTTATACAGTCAGTAAATGTGGTGTCCCTCACACCTTTTATATTGAGCTGTATGTTAGTCATGTATCGGCTTCCACTGCAGTGGAGTTTTGTGAACTGGATGTTCCATGCCTGCAGGTTGGGAAGCTGATTAGTAATCAAGCCAGGAAGTGTTTGCTGTTTGTACACCTTTAAGTGTTCTCTCTGTGTGTAGAGTGTGGACTCACATAATGGTTCCTTCTTTCACAGACTCGGTTTGTTGCGGCCACCTGGGGGGTGTCGGCGGAGTCCTTGGGTCCGAACAGCTTCTGGCTCCGGACCGTTAGCGCTGCTGGGAGCGCACCACGCCAGACCGCACTTTCTTTTGTTATTTTTTGTATCACTGTTATGTATTAAATTCAGTTAGCCTTTGTACCGTGCTCTGCTTATTTCATACTGGGTCCTTCAAACGCTGGTCGGTTCTCCGAGCTGCGTCCGACACATAACACTTTGGTTGAGGCTATTAGAGACAATGATAGCATTAGTGGTCTTCGAATTGCAGATAAGGAACATAAACTTACACTTTATGCTGATGATGTTTTGATTGACTGGGTGCATAATAAATCTAACTCGTTATGGATGGACATAGAAACTTCCATGTCTGAATGTCCATTAGCAAACCTACTGTTTCTCAGAAAGATCCAATCCATAAGGCTCGCTTGCTCTAATCCGATTACTCTTTCTACAGTTACAGCATGGCGGACAGTAAGAAGCCTAGAAGGCCGCACAAAATGTCTATGTTCACACCATTATGGAAGAATCCTGAGTTTGCACCTGGCATGGCAGATAATAGATTTCAAAATTGAGCCCATAAAGGTTTATCTAAAATGAAGGACTTTTTTGAGGGACATGTTTTTATGTCTTTCAATCAGTTAAAAGGAAAATTTGATATTCCTTGGAAGGATTTTTATCAATATCTCCAGGTGAGGGATTTTATTCGAAGGAATGTTGTGGATCCTGTGCAACAAAACATATCAGACACAGAAAGGCAAATCTTTTCAAACGAGTCACCTGGCTCCATTAGAATATTTTATAATATTCTTAAAAGGTACTCTACCGTTCACACCTCACATTAGAGGGAAGTGTGGGAAAAGGAACTTAACTGTGTCATTTCTGAGGATGAGTGGAAGGATACTTGGAGCAATGCAAAAACTTTATGTGTCTGTAATAGAGTTAGAGCGACTCAACTCATGATTCTCCATAGAGCCCATATTTCTCCGTATCTTTGCCACTAATTCAAACCTGATTCTTCCCCGTTATGTTTAAAATGTAAAGTTGAGACTGGCAGTCTTACTCATTGTTTTTGGTCATGCTCAAAAGTACAACATTTCTGGCAGATGATCGGACAGGAACTGAACAAAATATTTTCAACCAATCTGAACTGCAACCCCTTGTTTTTGCTGCTTGGGTTAAATTACCCTATTATTACTGACAAATTTCATAAGAAACTGTACCGAATGCTTACTTTTTGTGCCAGAAAGTGTTTGCTTACTAATTGGATTTCAGACCAGATTCCCAGTAAGACACAATGGGATAAAACTGTTTTCAGTTATGTTTCCTTGGACTATCTTACCTGCCGACTACACCACAAGGATGATGTCTTCCATAAAACTTGGGAACTTTTCATAACATACATGGGACTGGAAATTTCATCAGTCGTTAAACGAGCATTTGTATTTTGAACTGAAAAATGTCACATTCTGTATGGGCCACTGTTTGTTTGTTTGCTTGTTGGTTGCTTTGTTTATCTTGTTACTTATTTTATTATTTCTGTTTATTGTCTCCTAGTATGACCTTGTGTATAAAATGAAAAAGGCAATGAACATATTTCTAAAAAAAAAGAAAGAAAGTGGAAGAAACACAAGATGACTGCCAATCTCCCTTGGTCTGGGATTCCATGCAAGATCTCACTTTGTGGGGTAAGGATGATTCTGAGAAAGCTCAGAACTACATAGGAGGACCTGGTCAATGACTTGAAGAGAGCTGGGACCACAGTCACAAAGATTACATTAGTAACACATGATGTCATGGTTTAAAATCCTGCAGGGCAGCAAGGTCCCCCTGCTCAAGCCAGCACATGTCCAGGCCCGTTTGAAGTTCACCAGTGACCATCTGGATGATACAGAGGAGGCATGGGAGAAGGTCATGTGGTCAGATGAGACCAGAGCTTTTTGGAATCAACTCCACTTATCATGTTTAGAGGATGAGAACAACCCCAAGAAAACCATCCCAACCATGAAGCATGGGGGTAGAAACATCATACTCTGGGGGTGCGCTTCTGCAAAGGGGACAGGACGACTGCACCGTATTGAAGGGAGGATGGACGGGGTCATGTATTGCGAGATTTTGGCAAACAACCTCCTTCCCTCAGTAAGAGCATTGAAGATGGGTCATGGCTGGGTCTTCCAGCATGACAATGACCCCAAACACACAGCCAGGGCAACTAAGGAGGGGCTCCGTAAGAAGCATTTCAAGGTCCTGGAGTGACCTGGCCAGTCTCCAGACCTGAACTCAATAGAAAATCTTTGGAGGGAGCTGAAACTCTAAACCTGAAAAATTTGGAGAAGATCTGCATGGAGGAGTGGACCAAAATCCCTGCTGCAGTGTGTGAAAACCTGATCAAGAACTACAGGAAACATTTTGACCTCTGTAATTGCAAACAAAGGCTACTGTACCAAATATTAACATTGATTTTCACAGGTGTTCAAATACTTATTTGCAGCAGTAACATAAATAAATTATTTAAAAAAATCATACATTGTGATTTCTGGAATTTTCTTTTTTTTTTAGATTATGTCTCTCACAGTGGACATGCACCAAAGTTGAAAATTTCAGACCCCTCCATGATTTCTAAGTGGGAGAACTTGCAAAAATCACAGGGTGTTCATCTCTAACCAGAAGGCCAAAACCCAGGGCTGTGGCCTTGTGACCAGAGAATCCTTTTGAGCTGTTGGCTGTTGGGAGTGAGGTTTACTAACTACATCTGCACAGCGACACCTGCTGGCCTCCGTTACATGCATACACGTATGCACATACATACCTTTACACATACACATATATATAAACATGATTGGTATTGAAAAGGAGATAGGAGCATCTTTTTTACAATATGTGAAATGGAGTTTAGATGTGGTAAGGTGACATTAGTGCAGGGATTTGTAAACGAGTTGTTATTGCACATGATTTGTGGACATATTAATAATGCACATGATTTGTGAACATATTATTGCATGTGGTTATTTCACAGTGTTATTGTACAGCCTGACAGCAGCAGGGAGGAACGACCTGCAGTATCGTTCCTTCTTGCACTGAGGGTGCCTCAGCCTGTCACTGAACAAGCTGATCAGCTCCACTACAGTCCGGTGCAGAGGGTGAGAGGAGTTGTTCATGATGGATTTGAACTTGGTTAATACCCTCCTCTCAGCCACCTCCTCCAGAGAGTCCAGAGGACAGCCCAGGACAGAGCTGGACTTCCTGACCAGCTTATTCAGTCTCTTTCTCTCCCGCTCTGTGCTGCCCGGGGCCCAACAGACAACTGCATAGAGGAGAGCAAAGGCTACAACAGAATCATAGACGTTCTTAAGCAGAGGCCTGCTCACTCCAAAGGATCTCAGTCTCCTCAGGAGGTGGAGGCGACTCTGGCCTTTTTTGTACAGGGTGTCGGTGTTGTGAGTCCAGTCCAGTTTGTTGTTGAGGTGAACACCCAGGTATTTGAAACTGTCCACAGTCTTCATGTCCTCCACCTGGATGTTCACCAGTGGGTGAGGTGGTGGTTTCCTCCTGAAGTCGACCACCATCTCCTTCATCTTACTGGTGTTGAGACACAAGTGGTTGCGCTCACACCAGTCCACGAAGTCTGTGATGATGACCGACCGGTACTCCAGCTCCTTCCCCTCAGACACGTGACCCACAATGACGGATCATCAGAGAACTTCTGGAGGTGGCCTTTGTCCGTGTTGTAGGTGAAGTCCGAGGTATAGGGGGTGAAGAGGAAAGGCGAGAGAATGGTGCCCTGGGGGGCCCCGGTGCTGCACCTTACCACCTCAGACTGACAGCCGCGCAGCCGCACGTACTGCGGGCGGTCAGTGAGGTAGTCGATGGTCCAGGTGGCGAGGTGTCCATCCACACCTGCGTCCTCCAGCTTCCCCCACAGCAGCGCTGGTCTGAAGGTGTTGAAAGCACTGGAGAAATCAAAGAACATGACTCTCACAGTGCTCCCGCCAGTCTCCAGGTGGGTGAGCATTCGCTGCAGTAGGTAGATGACAGCGTCATCTACCCTGATGTTGGGCCTGTAGGTGAACTGCAGTGGGTCCAGGGTGTCGCTCACCACGGTGCGGAGGTGAGACAGAGTCATTCATGCACAGTAAGCTTAACACATTCTGGAGTTAGGATTGTCTGGGCAGTCCAGTGCTTTTGTAAACGGGAAACGGAAGCTAATATTGGTTCTGTAAAGGTATCCTGGGCATCCTCACGACACATCATTGGCCATCAAAATCACATTGGCCAGTATTTTCCCATAAACCCTCATCAACATGCCTGCTCTCGTCCTTCTTGTCCTGCCCTTATTGAGGCTGCCCAAGATGAATGTCAACCATGAAAAGAAAGTTGCATTTCAGCCAATCCACAGAGTTGACAGTGGCAGTCTGGCACACTGTAACACCTGCTGTTGCTCACTTCATTGTGATCAATTCTCAACCAGTCCTGGGTATCTGCCACTGTTACCAGCTGATCCCCTGGATTCCACTCTCCGACAGATGGTTCTTCCAATGATCCCAGTCATCAGCCTTCTATGTTTGCTGCTTTGTCTTCACTCTATGGTCTGTTCCTTTCCTTTAAGCCAGTTCCTTCACGGTGCCTGTCCGCCCAACCAATGGGACGTAACGTTTCTGCTGAACACGTTGCGGCTCTTCCACCCGTCCAGTATTTCATTTAACTCAGTTTGCCTCCACATTATCATGGAAGGTGCACACGACCTTGCATGTACGTACCTGTCCAACCTCTATTGCATGTGACCATCCTTCCAAGTTTTGATATCACACTTCCTACTGCTACTCAAAGTTTTGTCACCTTCAAACTGACCATGGGTTAGTGGGATGAGAAAAAAGTCACCTCTATGCAATGACTGAGCTAGGATTTTCCAAGTAAGGGACAATTTTGCTGTAGAACTACCAAGTACAGTATCAGTCAAATGGTTGGACACACGTTTGACTGGTAGTTTACACAGTGAGGCAAATAAGTATTTGATCCACTGTCGATTTTGCAAGTTTTCACACCTACAAAGAATGGAGACGTCTGCAATTTTTTATGGGTACACTTCAACTGTGAGAGACAGAATCTTAAAAAAAAAAAAAATCCAGAAAATCTCGTATGTTTTTTACAAAATTAATTTCAAATCAATTTTATTTATATAGCGCCAAATCACAACAAACAGTTGCCCTAAGGCGCTTTATATTGTAAGGCAAAGCCATACAATAATTACGGAAAAACCCCAACGGTCAAAATGACCCCCTGTGAGCAAGCACTTGGCGACAGTGGGAAGGAAAAACTCCCTTTTAACAGGAAGAAACCTCCAGCAGAACCAGGCTCAGGGAGGGGCAGTCTTCTGCTGGGACTGGTTGGGGCTGAGAGAGAGAATCAGGAAAAAGACATGCTGTGGAAGGGAGCAGAGATCAATCACTAATGATTAAATGCAGAGTGGTGCATACAGAGCAAAAAGAGAAAGAAACAGTGCATCATGGGAACCCCCCAGCAGTCTAAGTCTATAGCAGCATAACTAAGGGATGGTTCAGGGTCACCTGATCCAGCCCTAACTATAAGCTTTAGCAAAAAGGAAAGTTTTAAGCCTAATCTTAAAAGTAGAGAGGGTGTCTGTCTCCCTGATCTGAATTGGGAGCTGGTTCCACAGGAGAGATGCCTGAAAGCTGAAGGCTCTGCCTCCCATTCTACTCTTACAAACCCTAGGAACTACAAGTAAGCCTGCAGTCTGAGAGCGAAGCGCTCTATTGGGGTGATATGGTACTATGAGGTCCCTAAGATGGGACCTGATTATTCAAAACCTTATAAGTAAGAAGAAGAATTTTAAATTCTATTCTAGAATTAACAGGAAGCCAATGAAGAGAGGCCAATATGGGTGAGATATGCTCTCTCCTTCTAGTCCCTGTCAGTACTCTAGCTGCAGCATTTTGAATTAACTGAAGGCTTTTCAGGGAACTTTTAGGACAACCTGATAATAATGAATTACAATAGTCCAGCCTAAAGGAAATAAATGCATGAATTAGTTTTTCAGCATCACTCTGAGACAAGACCTTTCTAATTTTAGAGATATTGCGCAAATGCAAAAAAGCAGTCCTACATATTTGTTTAATATGCGCTTTGAATGACATATCCTGATCAAAAATGACTCCAAGATTTCTCACAGTATTACTAGAGGTCAGGGTAATGCCATCCAGAGTAAGGATCTGGTTAGACACCATATTTCTAAGATTTGTGGGGCCAAGTACAATAACTTCAGTTTTATCTGAGTTTAAAAGCAGGAAATTAGAGGTCATCCATGTCTTTATGTCTGTAAGACAATCCTGCAGTTTAACTAATTGGTGTGTGTCCTCTGGCTTCATGGATAGATAAAGCTGGGTATCATCTGCGTAACAATGAAAATTTAAGCAATGCTTTCTAATAATACTGCCTAAGGGAAGCATGTATAAAGTGAATAAAATTGGTCCTAGCACAGAAGCTTGTGGAACTCCATAATTAACCTTAGTCTGTGAAGAAGATTCCCCATTTACATGAACAAATTGTAATCTATTACATAAATATGATTCAAACCACTGCAGCGCAGTGCCTTTAATACCTATGGCATGCTCTAATCTCTGTAATAAAATTTTATGGTCAACAGTATCAAAAGCAGCACTGAGGTCTAACAGGACAAGCACAGAGATGAGTCCACTGTCTGAGGCCATAAGAAGATCATTTGTAACCTTCACTAATGCTGTTTCTGTACTATGATGGATTCTAAAACCTGACTGAAACTCTTCAAATAGACCATTCCTCTGCAGATGATCAGTTAGCTGTTTTACAACTACCCTTTCAAGAATTTTTGAGAGAAAAGGAAGGTTGGAGATTGGCCTATAATTAGCTAAGATAGCTGGGTCAAGTGATGGCTTTTTAAGTAATGGTTTTAATTACTGCCACCTTAAAAGCCTGTGGTACATAGCCAACTAACAAAGACAGATTGATCATATTTAAGATCGAAGCATTAAATAATGGTAGGGCTTCCTTGAGCAGCCTGGCAGGAATGGGGTCTAATAGACATGTTGATGGTTTGGAGGAAGTAACTAATGAAAATAACTCAGACAGAACAATCGGAGAGAAAGAGTCTAACCAAATACCGGCATCACTGAAAGCAGCCAAAGATAACGATATGTCTTTGGGATGGTTATGAGTAATTTTTTCTCTAATAGTTAAAATTTTATTAGCAAAGAAAGTCATGAAGTCATTACTAGTTAAAGGAATACTCAGCTCAATAGAGCTCTGACTCTTTGTCAGCCTGGCTACAGTGCTGAAAAGAAACCTGGGGTTGTTCTTATTTTCTTCAATTAGTGATGAGCAGTGATGCCGGTAATCTGAACACTTTTTTTAGTAACGAGTAATCTAACGCGTTAATCTTTCCAAATCAGTAATCAGATTAAAGTTACTTCTCCATGTCACTGTGCGTTACTATTATTTTTCATTGTGGGTCGATAGCAGCATTAACTTGGTCCGTGGGCAGGAGGTCGGGGTTCGACTGAACTACACACTTTAAACGAGCTGTGAGCTTTTCATCCGTGGTTTATGGCAGCAGCTATGACTCGTCCTCACCTCTTAAAGCGCGGTGATCAGCACACCTGCACTGAGCTTTGCAAAGACATTTTTATACTTTTTTTCCTCCTTTATTTAGAATTGTGAGCTGAGCCGCTCTGTATCTGGTTGTTAAAAACAGCTGATCCTCCTCGACGCGTCAACAACTAACACTATTTTCCACTCAAATGCACCTAAACTCTCTTTCTGAGGACCACATGATGTGAAAACGCAATAAAACTTTCTTACCTGTAAATCTGGTCATGTTTTCTGCATAAATAAATGTTATCCATTCTTTGTGCTCAAACGCCAAAGCAGGGGCGAATCCAGATGGAATGGGGGCGTGGGGCAGGGATGTGCCCCCCCCCCCAACAACACCCCTGGATTAAAGGTCCAGTTTTGAAGCCTTTTTTTACTACAACTACTAATACTACTTAAAATAATATTAATTTCGACAAGTAAAATATTTAGAGAGAATTTAAATGTTAGAAAATGCTAGAATGAATTTAATAGTTACATTTATAAACAATGTAGGTTCGAAATTGCAAGTTTTACTGTTACAGTGCTGTCAACAGTTAAATATGAGGTCAAGAAGAGGTCTTTATTTTACTTTTTATAAAACAGTATTTATTTTCATTGAAATTAAGAAAGGGTGACTATAAAGTAAGTTTTGGCAAAACAGGTATCATTGTCATGTTGAGGTGGGTTGTTGTCGGCAGCTGGGGAAAGTAACTAAAAAGTAACTAGTAATCTAACTTAGTTACTTTTACAATTGAGTAATCAGTAAAGTAACTAAGTTACTTTTTCAAGGAGTAATCAGTAATTGGATTACTTTTTCAAAGTAACTGTGGCAACACTGGTGATGAGTAGTAAGATGTCCTAGCTTTACGGAGGGCTTTTTTAATAGAGCAACAGACTCTTTTTCCAGGCTAAGTGAAGATCTTCTAAATTAGTGAGACGCCATTTCCTCTCCAACTTACGGGTTATCTGCTTTAAGCTGCAAGTTTGTGAGTTATACCACGGAGTCAGGCACTTCTGATTTAAGGCTCTCTTTTTCAGAGGAGCTACAGCATCCAAAGTTGTCCTCAATGAGGATGTAAAACTATTGACAAGATAATCTATCTCACTCACAGAGTTTAGGTAGCTACTCTGCACTGTGTTGGTATATGGCATTGGAGAACATAACAAAGAAGGAATCATATCCTTAAACCTAGTTACAGCACTTTCTGAAAGACTTCTACTGTAATGAAACTTATTCCCCACTGCTGGGTAGTCCATCAAAGTAAATGTAAATGTTATTAAGAAATTATCAGACAGAAGGGGGCTTTCAGGGAATACTGTTAAGTCTTCAATTTCCATACCATCAGTCAGAACAAGATCTAAAGTATGATTAAAGTGGTGGGTGGACTCATTTACATTTTGAGCGAAGCCAATCGATTCTAACAATAGATTAAATGCAGTGTTGAGACTGTCATTCTCAGCATCTGTGTGGATGTTAAAATCAACCCACTTTGCAATGAAATAAGTATTTGATAGAACAGAAAAATAGACCTTAATATTTGGTACAGAAACCTTTGTTTGCAAATATAGAGGTCAAATGCTTCCTGTAGTTCTTGACCAAGTTTGCACACTGCAGCAGGGATTTGGGTCCACTCCTCCATACAGATCTTTCAGGTTTCAAGTTTCAGCTTCCTCCAAAAATTCTGTATCGAGTTAGGTCTGGAGACTGGCTGGGGTACTCCTTAGTTGCCCTGGCCGTGTGTTTGGGGTCATTGTCATGCTGGAAGACACAGCCATGACCCATCTTCAATGCTCTTACTGAGGGAAGGAGGTTGTTTGCCAAAATCTCACATGACCCCATCCATCCTCCCTTCAATATGGTACAGTCATCCTGTCCCCTTTGCAGAAAAGAACCCACAAAAAATGGCATTTCCACCTCCATGCCTCTCAGTTGGGATGGTTTTCTTGGGGTTGTTCTCATCCTCCAAACATGGTAAATGGAGTTGATTCCAAAATGTCTATTTTGGTCTCATCTGACCAAAAGACCTTCTCCCATGCCTGCTCCAGATCATCCAGATGGTCACTGGTGAACGTCAAACAGGCCTGGACATGTGCTGGCTTGAGCAGAGGGACCTTGCTGCCCTGCAGGATTGTAAACCATGACTGCGTAGTGTGTTACTAATGTAATCCTTGTGACTGTGGTCCCAGCTCTGTTCAGGTCATTGACCAGGTCCTCCTGTGTAGTTCTGGCCTTTCTCAGAATCATCCTTACCCCATGAGGCGAGATCTTGCATGGAGCCCCAGACCGAGGAAGATTGACAGTCAACTTGTGTTTTTTCCATTTTCTAATAATTACGCCAACAGTTGTTGCCTTCTTACAAAGCTGCTTGCCTGTTGTCCGGTAGTCCATAGGTCATGGTCCGGTAGGTCATGGTGGACAGGTTGGAGTGTGACTGATCGAGTGTGTGAACAGGTGTCTTTTATACAGGTAACAAGTTCAAGCAGGTGCCATTAATACAGGTAAAGAGTGCAGACTAAGAGGGCTTCTTAAAGAAAAATTAACAGGTCTGTGTGAGCCAGAATTCTTGCTGATTGGCAGGTGTTCATATACTTATTTGCAGCAGTAACATACAAATAAATTATTACAAAATCATACATTGATCATCTGATATGTATTTTTTTAGATTGTCTTTCACAGTTGAAGTGTACCTATGATAAAAAATTACAGACCTCTCCATTCTTTGTAGGTGAATACTTTATTTGCCACTGTGTGTCTGGCAGCCTTAATTTCTTGTTCAGCAAGGCATGTGCACTTCACTAGTTATTCCTTTATTGCTGGATGCATCCTTGCAAAAATTTAGCAAATTGCTCTCTGGTAAACCACATCTCATACTTTTGTGAGCTTTCCTAAACATACAAAGAACATTAAAGCCTGAGTTAAAGCCTGGGCTTGACTGCCATTATTGCAAGCAGAAGATCAGACGTTTCAATGGTACTTAAATAATTATGCAAATCACTAACTCGACAGCTGCCTATTGCTCAGTTGGTCTGACTTGGTCAAATGCAGCGAGTAATTGCTTTCACTCCTTCCCACTAATTTAATGACATGATTTGTGACTCACAGGAAGTGGATTTCACACCAATACCCTTTATGGAAACAGGTGGTTTGACAAACTCAACTTTTGACAAGACATTTTTACTTTCACATGGTGGTTTTTCACACATTTTAAAAATCCCTCAACTTAGCAATTAAATGAATGGTCCCGTGAAACTCAGTAATGTTCCTGTTCTGATTATTCATGCATTTCCTCTCACTCTGCCGTGGGCTCCCAGTCAGTGACTGCCTGAGGACTGTCACCTCACCTCTGCGGACAATTAGTTTAAGCTTTACATACTTGCCATCTATTTACCGGCCTATCTCATTTCATTTAATATTCCATAGTCAGTGCTTGAATTGGTCGATTACTCTCTGGTTTAAATTGTAACTACACCAGTACCCTCAATTTTAATTGAATACCTCCACCTCCTGGTGTGCAACAAACATTTAAATCTCTTAATGCAAAAATAATAGCACAATGACAGAAAACAGCCATAAAAAATGTTCATGTTAAACTAGCACAGAGAACAAAGGAAAAAAGTAGTTGACCAGAGACACCACCAACTGATTTGTGTTGTTGTAACTTATTACATAAGGTGTACCAATTGTCGCTAGGTAGAACAAGGGACCACATGTATTTCTGCAAGGCAAATAATTGATTCTAAAAGATAGAAGTAAAATATTTGAGAGTACACTATGGACAAGAATTGAAATCGTCGACTGAATGGGCTGAATGTGTGGTGTGTAGCGAATATGGCCACAGATATATCTTTACAGAATCAAAAGTTGTCTTAATTTTCTACTTTTAACAAAGAACTGACTCTACAGACATTTCTAAAGCCAGAATGTCTTAAGCTGAAGGACTGTGTTATCACTTGACTGTGTCAGGCACCGAAAGCCCCTACCTTTTCACAAAGTGACCAGTCTTACAAACATTCCGACTAAATTTGCGACACCTCTGGAAAGCTTTGAGCAGTTGCTATGGATCAAAGACCCTTGTTGTAATGGTGCCAAGAAATAACACCAAAGTACTCTGTAATCAACATCTTGCATCTCACATATCCAGAAGGGACCCTCAAAGCATTCTTGTTCATGTCTTATCGTTAAAACAGATCAACTCATCCAGCTCGATGACAAAAGATCAAAGATCATAAAAACAACCA
>NW_022986461.1:0-42199 GCF_902500255.1 Thalassophryne amazonica
CTCATCTCTGTCTCTCTCTCTCTCTCTCTTTCTCACTCTCTATCTCTCTCTCTCTCTGTGTTTCTCTCCCTCTCTCTCTCTCTCACTCTCTGTCTCTCTCTCTCTTTCTCACTCTCTATCTCTCTCTCTCTCTGTGTTTCTCTCTCTCTCAATCTGTCTCTCTCTGTCTCTCTCTCTCTCTCTCTCTCACTCTCTGTCTGTCTGTCTCTCTCTGTGTTTCTCTCTCTCTCTGTCTCTCTCTCTCTCTTTCTCATCTCTATCTATCTCTCTCTCTGTGTTTCTCTCTCTCTCTCTCTCTCTCTCTCTCACTCTCTGTCTGTCTGTCTCTCTCTGTGTTTCTCTCTCTGTCTGTCTTTCTGTCTGTCTCTCTATTCCAATTTCAATTTAGAATCATTTATATAGCGCCAAATCACAACAGAGTTGCCTCAAAGCGCTTCACACAGTAAGGTCTAACCTTACCAACCCCCAGAGCAACAGTGGTAAGGAAAAATTCCCTCTGAGGAAGAAACCTCAAGCAGACCAGACTCAGACCAGACAGGGCCATGATACAGACACAAATTACAGAAATAATTCACAGAACAATTCACGGACGAATATACAAGAATTCAGTGGCGGCTGGCCCATAGGGGGCGCTCGGGCGCTGCCCTCCTAGATGTGGAGGGGAAAAGTCATAATATATATATATTTAAAAAGTATTATCAATGTCAGTTTGACTTAATAGTATGTGCCTACATGTAATATGAACGATTAAAACAACACTTCCTCCAACTGACTCTCATTCAACAGTGCATTTCCACCGACAGAAGCAGAGAACGTATTATTCCTCGTCTTGGGCTCTCATTCAAGCGCCCTTGAAGTGCAGCGAAATAACCAATTGTATGCAGTTGCTAGGGAAAATTAATAAATATTTGGCAAATCACCATTGCCAAAATTAATGGCTTTGGGGCGCCGGAATTTTAGCCCTTGCTACAAAAATGCGGGAACGTTAGATTACAGTCAGTGATACACGTGATGCTGCAGCTGCTGCTGTCAGTCAGGCAGGAAGAGATGATGGTGACGTTTGGGTTATATTTATTTATTTTGATTTTGTCTCCGTGTGTTTCGCTGAAGTAATTTGAAGAACTCTGGGACACCTGCTCGTTATGTCTTCCGAGGTTTAAAACGGGACAAAACTAATCAAATCAATGACACCAAAGTTTGGCGGGGATCCTTTTGGAGGCGCATGGAGGTGCGCACATCAGATCTTTCTCGTGGTTTAATGACAATTGCACATCCCGGTTGGAGGAGAGACGTTTGTCTGACTCGTTATAAACCGTGTCAGGCTTCATTCACACTGTCAGCGCGCACACGTCACGGAGGCTGCTGATCTGCGCTCTTTACTGCGGGGTAGAAAGAAGCGCATCCACCTCTGCCAGCTGCGGACTGACTCCTCTGGATCCACTTCAGCTCAGGTGACGAGCTGCTCGGATTTATTCCCCAATGTTGCTCCTGGTGTGGAAACGAGGATGAAAATTTAAGATAAAACGAATGAGTGATGTTTTATTGTTTGTTTTAGGGGTCAAAGCTGTGATCTTTTTTGGGACAGCAGACCAGTTAGAATGGTAATAGGGGGTGTCATTGTGAACCCCAGGATCTGTTTGTCTGTAGATAATGTCAGTGCAGTACAGTTTGGTGTACTATGTGTGTAATTGGTGTCAAATGGTGAAATGTTCTTTGCTCAAGAACTTGAGTGTTGTATTTGATACTGTTCCTTTCCAAAGTAGAAATGGGGCCTAATATAGCTGTAAATGGTTAACTTTATCTGTAAAACTGCTGATTTTGAGAAGGACATGAAATGATTATTGTGGAATTGTAGTAATTTTCTGACTGTTCACTTGAATGCCTGTACTGGACAAGGCAAGGGAATCTATTGGCACAGCAGCCCCACCAAGACTGTTTTTCACCAGCCGCTACTGCAAGAATTGCTGTTGGTGCACAGGACGGGAGGATCGCTAACACAAACACTACTCCCATCTCTGGATGGAGCTGCACCTTAAACAGAGACAAAAACAAAAACAAAATACTGTATAATTTGCCAGCATTAATTAACAAGAAAAACAGAAATACTAAGGTGATCGCTCTCTGTCTGTGTGAACAGGTTCCAGCTCAGACCCACACATGTTCCTCCAGCCCATCTTGTCCATGTACTTGCCTCACCTCAGAGACCATCCGGACAGCATCAAACCCAATGTCCTCCTGAGCCAGGGACGCTGTGGAGGTACGCAAGTAAATAACTCCAATAATAAAATGAAAAAATGCACCAAGACTAATAATAAAATAAAAACAAAGAGCTGATGATACAGAAACAGTTTCAGGTTATACTCTGGGGCAGGGGTGCCCAACCTTTTTTAACCAAGATCTACTTTTAAAGTTGACAGTGTATCGAGACGTACCAAGCATATCCAATGCCACAGCAAAGCCACAATTTATTGTGTACTAATACAATAACACAATTTTCTGCCACAAAGATAAAAGTTAAGGTGCAGATATAGATATTCGCACCTTAACTTTTTGTACCTGCTTCAAAGACAGTAAAGAATCTGTATTTGTTACTGATGCTGTCAGAGAGGAATAATACTCTGTCAGGGACAGAAAGTGAGTAAAAAACACCCTACATATGTTTAGAAAAACACATTCACTTTCTTCTGTTGATTCTTGGACTTTGAACCGACAAAAGTGACCCAAAAGAGACACTCGAGCACAGTTACTTGTTTTTTTTCCCCCTTTTGTTTGTTTGCTTTAACTTTAGTTTACTTAAGTCTGGTATTTAGTGCAGTGATTTGTTTGTGACAAAGAAAAAATCTGCCCTGAATTGACGTGACACACAGGCAGTTGGGACATTTATTTAATACTTTGCTGTTTGACTTTACAACCCCAATTCCCCAGTGAAGTTGGGACGTTGTGTAAAATGTAAATAAAACCAGAATACAATAATTTTCAAATCCTTTTCAACCTATATTCAACTGAATACACCACAAAGACAAAATATTTAATGTTCAAACTGATAAACTTTATTGTTTTTGTGCAAATATTTGCTCATTTTGAAATGGATGCCTGCAACATGTTTCAAAAAAACTGGGACAGTGTCAACAAAAGACTGGGAAAGTTGATGAATGCTCAAAGAACACCTAATTGGAGCATTCCACAGGTGAACAGGTTAAGGGACAGTGGTATGTTTACCACTGTGTTACATCACCTTTCCTTCTAACAACACTCAATAAGTGTTTGGGAACTGAGGACACGAAAGCTTGGGTCCCAACGAATAATGAAGGATGAATAATGAGTCATGCATGGGTGTGTCAGTGATTATTCGAAGAATGACCCACGTTTTCATCTATCACGTATCCGCTATGAAGGTGCCTCTATGTGCCTCTCTGTACCCCGCATGTGCCACGTAGCAGCCTCTAGTGAGCCACGACCACCTGTCATTACAGCCTCGAATGGCTGCGCATCAGCCACACTAATCCACATAGTGCCATGATAACGCCATGTTAGCGCATGTTTAGGCATGAGTTTGGTCCAAACCTCCAGCCCTCCCACACCTGGTCGCTTTAAAGTGTGGGTTTTCAATTCACAGCAGCATTAAAAGATGTCACATTTTTTAAACACAGTCAAAAAATAGACACTCCAGCACCATTCCGCGGTTGTGCGCTGTGCACCAGGCTGCTGTCCACCTGTAATGCACCAGACCAGCTAGAACCGAACCACAGGTTCCTGGAGAGCTGCCTGTGTGCTCCTCGCTGGCTCCGTGGCTCGCTGACTTTTCTTCTGCGGCTTTAAACACACAAAACTTTATGTTTGTCCGTTTATTTCTTCAAAATCGCTATTTTGCGCGCGCACTGCTGTTGTCCTTTCATGGAGAGCCGCCTCTGTGTTCCTCCTCACTGGCTTCCTTTCCATCCACAGCTTGCTGGCTTTAAACACAGTCATTTTTACACCATGATTCCACTTATAACTTTGTGTTTGTCCGTTTATTTCTGCAAAAGCGCTCTTTTGTGTGCAGTACTGTTCTGCCTAAATGCTCGTTTGCAGCGTGATGATGAGTCACTGCGTCAGTGCGCACACACAGCATAGCTCATGTGATCCATTAACAAGATATTAAATCAACCATAGACATACTTTTACAGCTAGGAACTGTTTTATCAAGCCATAAAAAAACATTAAAAATAGTTACCTTAAGCTGTTCAAAATACATTCCACATGGAGCAGGAAACAGAGGGGGAAAAAAGCGTCCAGATGAAACAGTTCTCTGTGATTCCAGAAGTGATTAGAGGTGTTTTCAGCATCCAAGGTTTGGCAGAAAATGATTAATCCACTACAAAATAATTATTTTATATAGAGTCTAGCTCACAGGAATTGTGTGCGCAAGAGGAGAGCCGCTCCAAAAATAGCCTCTCAGGTCCTGCGTAGCTGCCAGGCGCACGGATAATGTTCTTTTAGCAGACTTGTAAGCACCACGCACATGCCTCTGAGCCATCGCAGTAACTCGTACACAAACTGCACCACGCTGTTGTTGCTGAATTTTGAACTTCTTGAAATTAGCACCACACTCAGAGAGGAGCCTCATTAACTGAAGATAATGAGTCTAAGAGCCACTCAGAGCCATGAAACTCCCATGATAGTTGAAGAAACCCTCTGGTAGCAAAGAAAACATGCTGCATGGCTCCTTCTTCATCAGGCTTAATTGTGAGTGTCATGAGTATGGATGGAGTGGGGTATCTCTGGATGGAGGGAGGTATCTCAGGACAGAGGCCGGTATCTCAGGAAGGAGGGGGGTATCTCAGGACAGAGGCCGGTATCTCAGGACAGAGGCCGGTATTTCAGGATGGAGGGGGGTATCTCAGGACGGAGGGGGGTATCTCAGGACGGAGGCCGGTATCTCAGGACGGAGGGAGGTATCTCAGGACGGAGGGGGGTATCTCAGGACAGAGGGAGGTATCTCAGGATGGAGGGGGGTATCTCAGGACGGAGGGGGCTATCTCAGGACGGAGGGCGGTATCTCAGGATGGAGGCGGTATCTCAGGATGGAGGCCGGTATCTCAGGATGGACGGGGTTGTCTCAGGATGGAGGGGGTATCTCAGGACGGAGGCCGGTATCTCAGGACAGAGGGGATGTCTCGGGACGGATGGGGTGTCTCGGGACAGAGGGAGGTATCTCAGGATGGAGGGGGTATCTCAGGATCGAGGAGGTATCTCAGGATGGAGGGGGTATCTCAGGATGGAGGCCGGTATCTCAGGACGGAGGGGGGTATCTCTGGATGGAGGGAGGTATCTCAGGAAGGAGGGTGGTATATCAGGATGGAGGGAGGTATATCAGGATGGAGGCCGGTATCTCAGGACAGAGAGGGGTGTCTCAGGATGGAGGCAGGTATCTCAAGACGGAGGGGTTATATCAGGATGCAGGCGGGTATCTCATGACGGGGGGGTTATCTCAGGACGCTGGCGGGTATCTCATGATGGGGGTTATCTCCAGACGCAGGCAGGTATCTCAGGACGGATGGAGGTATCTCAGGACAGAGGGAGGTAATGCAGGATGCAGGCAGGTATCTCAGGACGGAGACTGGTATCTCAGGATGGAAGCGGGTATCTCAAGACGGAGGCGGGAACCAGCCTGTCTTGCATCTGTGTGATCCAATCAGTGCTCAGAACTCAGTACAAAGCACTGTCAGCCAATGAAATGGAGTAACTCACTGATGGCATTCTACCTCCTGTTCCGTGCGAGTGGAGGATGGTCTCAGGTGAGCTTGGCAATGGCGACACCCGCTGCTCATTGAGGAGAAATTTAAGGTTTCACATCAGTCTCCAAAAGTCTCCAGTCACACCAGCAAAAGTCCCTCGATTTCTTGTTTGTGTAAAGCGCTTTGAGCATCTGATGCAGATGGAAAACGCAATATAAATGCTGTCCATTTACCATTTCTTGCTCGTCACTTTTTTGAACAAAAATTAAAAAGGTTGCTGGAGGGTCTGAAAGTTGCTAAATTTGGCGACACAGTCTCTAAGTTGGCAATGCTGTGCCAATGTAGCATTCCCTCACTGTTTTTCTTCTATGCTGTTTGTTCTTCTTTTGTATTTAACGGCAGCTGGCATTCTTAGTGGTGCATTGCTGCCACCTTCTGCATCAGTCCGTTATAGCAGCACTAAATCCTCTCTCTAAGTCCACATTTTTTATTTTTTCATGTGATCGACTGGAACTCAGCCCGCGATTGGATTGATCGGCTGACTGGGCAGGCCAGCTCTGGAGAATATGTTCATTTTGTAAAATGAACTTGACAATGTTTAAATCAGTAAAACTAAAAAAAGTGATGTAGATTGAAATCAGATATTGATCTGGTGTTTATCGTGAAACCTGTTCCAACTGCACACACACACTCACTGACGGAGCTACTCCCATAAACAGCCCCCAGACAACAAACAATCTCAACATACCTCCTGCCACCTTCAGCACCTTAACAACACTGGCTTCTGTGCCCCCAGTGTATCCATGAGTGTTTGCAGTACGTACGGCCCAGAGGACGTTTTTGCCCAGATGCTGCACAGCCTCCTTCCAGAGAGAAGGGGTGTGAACAGACTGTGTGCAGAGTGGGTGGAGTCTCGGAGGATGAAGGTGGCTTTGTCTCTACATCTGGAGATGTATACAACTCCTGGCAAAAATGATGGAATCACCGGCCTCGGAGGATGTTCATTCAGTTGTTTAATTTTATAGAAAAAAAGCAGATCACAGACATGACACAAAACTAAAGTCATTTCAAATGGCAACTTTCTGGCTTTAAGAAACACTATAAGAAATCAGGAAAAAATAATTGTGGCAGTCAGTAACGGTTACTTTTTTAGACCAAGCAGAGGAAAAAAATATGGAATCACTCAATTCTGAGGAATAAATGATGGAATCATGAAAAACAAAAGAACGCTCCAACACATCACTAGTATTTTGTTGCACCACCTCTGGCTTTTCTAACAGCTTGCAGTCTCTGAGGCATGGACTTAATGAGTGACAAACAGTACTCTTCATCAATCTGGCTCCAACTTTCTCTGATTGCTGTTGCCAGATCAGCTTTGCAGGTTGGAGCCTTGTCATGGACCATTTTCTTCAACTTCCACCAAAGATTTTCAATTGGATTAAGATCCGGACTATTTGCAGGCCATGACATTGACCCTATGTGTCTTTTTGCAAGGAATGTTTTCACAGTTTTTGCTCTATGGCAAGATGCATTATCATCTTGAAAAATGATTTCATCATCCCCAAACATCCTTTCAATTGATGGGATAAGAAAAGTGTCCAAAATATCAACATAAACTTGTGCATTTATTGATGATGTAATGACAGCCATCTCCCCAGTGCCTTTACCTGACATGCAGCCCATATCATCAATGACTGTGGAAATTTACATGTTCTCTTCAGGCAGTCATCTTTATAAATCTCATTGGAAAGGCACCAAACAAAAGTTCCAGCATCATCACCTTGCCCAATGCAGATTCAAGATTCATCACTGAATATGACTTTCATCCAGTCATCCACAGTCCACGATTGCTTTTCCTTAGCCCATTGTAACCTTGTTTTTTCTGTTTAGGTGTTAATGATGGCTTTCGTTTAGCTTTTCTGTATGTAAATCCCATTTCCTTTAGGCGGTTTCTTACAGTTCGGTCACAGACGTTGACTCCAGTTTCCTCCCATTCGTTCCTCATTTGTTTTGTTGTGCATTTTCGATTTTTGAGACATATTGCTTTAAGTTTTCTGTCTTGACGCTTTGATGTCTTCCCTGGTCTACCAGTATGTTTGCCTTTAACAACCTTCCCATGTTGTTTGTATTTGGTCCAGAGTTTAGACACAGCTGACTGTGAACAACCAACATCTTTTGCAACATTGCGTGATGATTTACTCTCTTTTAAGAGTTTGATAATCCTCTCCTTTGTTTCAATTGACATCTCTCGTGTTGGAGCCATGATTCATGTCAGTCCACTTGGTGCAACAGCTCTCCAAGGTGTGTTCACTCCTTTTTAGATGCAGACTAATGAGCAGATCTGATTTGATGCAGATGTTAGTTTTGGGGATGAAAATTTACAGGGTGATTCCATAATTTATTCCTCAGAATTGAGTGATTCCATATTTTTTTCCTCTGCTTGGTCTAAAAAAGTAACCGTTACTGACTGCCACAATTTTTTTTCCTGATTTCTTATAGTGTTTCTTAAAGCCAGAAAGTTGCCATTTGAATTGACTTTAGTTTTGTGTCATGTCTGTGATCTGCTTTTTTTCTACAAAATTAAACAACTGAATGAACATCATCCGAGGCTGGTGATTCCATAATTATTGCCAGGGGTGTATGTCCCCAATGGGTGGTAAGCTGCATCCGATGGTACTCTGTGCAGACTTCACCACCCACTGCAGCGCTTTCTTCTCTTGTGATGAAGATAGATGATAGTGGAGGTCTGAGCGGTTGGTTCCTTAGCTTGGCTAGCAGGCCACCTAGCATCTGCACTTCTGCTTCCTCTCCCTTTGCTGACTCTGGTACCTGCTAGGCCCGATAACAAATCAGGGGGTGCCCAGTGGTATTGCTATCTCTGGTGGAATGCTGTGGGCCTGTGAAAAGGCAGTAGTAATTTCCTTTTTTGCCTGAATCCAATGATTACCAGTTCTTGGTGTCTGTACATGGGGTTGCTCTGGCATGTTTGTGTCAGGAGAAGAATACAGGGTCATTCCGTGTGAAATCATCAGATTTTCCAAAATCTTCCCGGGTCACCGACTCTGATTCTCATGATTTTTTTTTTTTTTTGCACCCACAAATGTCTGATGAACACATGCAAAATATTTCTGCTTAATTCCAAGTAGTTTTTAGATATAATTCTTTTAATCACGGTACCCACAATCCTGGTTTTCACTCGTGAACGCATTTTGAGCCTTTGTTCATTTTTTAAAAGGCATTATCTCAGCTAAAAATGCAGTCATAAAGCTCAAATTTGGAATACACCCTACTTTGGTACCCCAGATACAGTATTAAATTTCAAAAATGGGATACAGAGCTAATTTTTCATTCTGTAGCATCAAAAGAATGGCAGTTTTTCCATTCTCAAAAAAATTACAAAATTTCAAAGAGCTGTACTAAATCAAATCAATTCAAATCAATTTTATTTATATAGCGCCAAATCACAACAAACAGTTGCCCCAAGGCTCTTTATATTGTAAGGCAAAAGCCATACAATAATTACAGAAAAACCCCAGCGGTCAAAACGACCCCCTGTGAGCAAGCACTTGGCTACAGTGGGAAGGAAAAACTCCCTTTTAACAGGAAGAAACCTCCAGCAGAACCAGGCTCAGGGAGGGGCAGTCTTCTGCTGGGACTGGTTGGGGCTGAGGGAGAGAACAAGGAAAAAGACATGCTGTGGAGGGGAGCAGAGATCGATCACTAATGATTAAATGCAGAGTGGTGCATACAGAGCAAAAAGAGAAAGAAACACTCAGTGCATCATGGGAACCCCCCAGCAGTCTAAGTCTATAGCAGCATAACTAAGGGATGGTTCAGGGTCACCTGATCCAGCCCTAACTATAAGCTTTAGCAAAAAGGAAAGTTTTAAGCCTAATCTTAAAAGTCGAGAGGGTGTCTGTCTCCCTGATCTGAATTGGGAGCTGGTTCCACAGGAGAGGAGCCTGAAAGCTGAAGGCTCTGCCTCCCATTCTACTCTTACAAACCCTAGGAACTACAAGTAAGCCTGCAGTCTGAGAGCGAAGCGCTCTATTGGGGTGATATGGTACTATGAGGTATCTAAGATAAGATGGGACCTGATTATTCAAAACCTTATAAGTAAGAAGAAGAATTTTAAATTCTATTCTAGAATTAACAGGAAGTCAATGAAGAGAGGCCAATATGGGTGAGATATGCTCTCTCCTTCTAGTCCCCGTCAGTACTCTAGCTGCAGCATTTTGAATTAACTGAAGGCTTTTCAGGGAATGTTTAGGACAACCTGATAATAATGAATTACAATAGTCCAGCCTAGAGGAAATAAATGCATGAATTCGTTTTTCAGCATCACTCTGAGACAAGACCTTTCTAATTTTAGAGATATTGCGCAAATGCAAAAAAGCAGTCCTACATATTTGTTTAATATGAGCATTGAATGACATATCCTGATCAAAAATGACTCCAAGATTTCTCACAGTATTACTAGAGGTCAGGGTAATGCCATCCAGAGTAAGGATCTGGTTAGACACCATGTTTCTAAGATTTGTGGGGCCAAGTACAATAACTTCAGTTTTATCTGAGTTTAAAAGCAGGAAATTAGAGGTCATCCATGTCTTTATGTCTGTAAGACAATCCTGCAGTTTAGCTAATTGGTGTGTCCCCTCTGGCTTCATGGATAGATAAAGCTGGGTATCATCTGCGTAACAATGAAAATTTAAGCAATACCGTCTAATAATACTGCCTAAGGGAAGCATGTATAAAGTGAATAAAATTGGTCCTAGCACAGAACCTTGTGGAACTCCATAATTAACCTTAGTCTGTGAAGAAGATTCCCCATTTACATGAACAAATTGTAATCTATTAGATAAATATGATTCAAACCACCGCAGCGCAGTGCCTTTAATACCTATGGCATGCTCTAATCTCTGTAATAAAATTTTACGGTCAACAGTATCAAAAGCAGCACTGAGGTCTAACAGAACAAGCACAGAGATGAGTCCACTGTCCGAGGCCATAAGATCATTTGTAACCGTCACTAATGCTGTTTCTGTACTATGATGAATTCTAAACCCTGACTGAAACTCTTCAAATAGACCATTCCTCTGCAGATGATCAGTTAGCTGTTTTACAACTACCCTTTCAAGAATTTTTGAGAGAAAAGGAAGGTTGGAGATTGGCCTATAATTAGCTAAGATAGCTGGGTCAAGTGATGGCTTTTTAAGTAATGGTTTAATTACTGCCACCTTAAAAGCCTGTGGTACATAGCCAACTAATAAAGAAAGATTGATCATATTTAAGATCGAAGCATTAATTAATGGTAGGGCTTCCTTGAGCAGCCTGGTAGGAATGGGGTCTAATAGACATGTTGATGGTTTGGAGGAAGTAACTATTGAAAATAACTCAGACAGAACAATCGGAGAGAAAGAGTCTAACCAAATACTGGCATCACTGAAAGCAGCCAAAGATAACGATACGTCTTTGGGATGGTTATGAGTAATTTTTTCTCTAATAGTTAAAATTTTATTAGCAAAGAAAGTCATGAAGTCATTACTAGTTAAAGTTAAAGGAATACTCAGCTGAATAGAGCTCTGACTCTTTGTCAGCCTGGCTACAGTGCTGAAAAGAAACCTGGGGTTGTTCTTGTTTTCTTCAATTAGTGATGAGTAGTAAGATGTCCTAGCTTTACGGAGGGCTTTACTAAAGATCGGATTCAATGGATAATCTTCATATTATAGAATACACATATCTGGGGTACTAGTTATATGTGTATAAAACATTGTGGTCATAACTTGAATTATTGACTCTTGAAAACCGAACATGAGCGTAGAATGTCAAAAGTTTCTTTATGATTTGACCATGTGGGCAAGTGCTAAGCCACTTCATCTTTTTTTTTTTTTTGTGGACAGCATATTGATATACTAACTTTATGTCAGTTTTTTTGTTTAATCTAGCTCAAATGCCTTCATAGTGCAAACAATTAGCAAAGTAGGGTACCGTAACATGGCACAAACCAATTTTGAACCTGTATTTGCATATTCAGAGAGTAATATATCAGCTCTGAATGGAAGCATAAAGCTCAAATTTGGTTTGGCACCCCAAAATAAAAGACAGATTACTGAGCTTATTTTTACTTTCATGGCATCATAAAATTAGCAATTCGGTCATCAACACAATTTTGTTACAAAGTTTTGAAGAGCTGTACTCCAAGAGTAAATTGAGAGATAATTTTGATATTTCAGAATTCACTTGTCACCCTGGAGTTGTATAAGATAAGATAAGATAAACTTTATTGATCTCATAGAGGAGAAATTCACGTTATGTCAGCTCTTAAAAAACACATAAGATGAGTGCGAGTAGAGGAAAATGTTCATCAAACAGTGTGTGCAAGGATAAGCAATAATAATAATACTTGTAACAGTACAAGACATAAGAAATAAGGTAGAAATAGAATATGTATGTATATACACACACACATATATATATATATATATATATATATATATATATATATATATATATATATATATATATATATATACACGAGGTCTGTCCAAAAAGTATCGGACCTTTTTATTTTTTGCAAAAACCATATGGATTTGAATCAGTCCCGTCGCCAGATCTCTGTCTTAAGGGGGGCTTATGAAATCCACCAGGTGGGCATCACTATTAATAGCTTATTTTTGCTTATTTTTACTATTCATGCAGCCCTAATCCCTCACAATAATCATCACATTAACCATGACTGGACCAGCGCTCTCTCTCTCTCTCACTCACTCACTCACACACACACACACAAACATGCGCGCACATGTTCGCGCACACACAGACACACACACACACACACACACACACAAGTACAAATAACGTATTAGATCACACGCAGCATCTCGAACTAAACAAACAAAAAAACACCACGGCGGGTGCATTTCAAAGCAACCAACAGAGGGGTAGCAGTAGCAATAGTACCAATTGCCATCACACACACACACACACACACACACACACACACACACACACACACACACACACACACACACACACACACACACACACACACACACACACACACACACACCAGTGGCAGATGCTGGTCTTTCAAGGAGGGGAAGCTCAATTTCGGCCTACATCATAAAATGTGTCGGTTTATATATACGTAAAGGAGCTCAGCAGCACCCGCTGCTCGGTAGGAACAGAAACTGTGATAGAAGTCAGAAAGAGTGATAGAAGTCAGTCTGCAAACACAAGCAGCTACAAAAAAACACCAGAAATAGAAGCTCGATTTGTCGCTAGTCATTTTAACAAAGAAAATGCCGCTAAGAGGATTAGGAAAGTCTCTGGTTCAACTCAGAACAGAATGAAAATTTAAAAAATGCTCCCACGGCTGTTTACACCAAAAGATCGCTGATTCGCTCATTTCACTGTCAATCAAAAAGGGATTCAGCCTCAGACAGATCATCCAATCATCATGCAGAAGCTGAGCGTCCGGGCCAGCCCACTGCCCCATAGACCCCCAGACACGCTGAGTGTCCGATGGGCGGGACAAAGCCCAGCATTTATCCAATGACTCGTCTCGTTTCGCTGCAGTCTTTGCTTCGCTATTGAAATCCGTGGACGCGGTTTAAAGCGCTGTGAAGCTGCGGGTTTGAGTGAGAGGAAAGCCGCGTCGTTCCCAGTGATAAGAAGATGATTCTGAACAAAAGTTGAGCGCGTTGTAGCACATATTTAGTCAGTGACATGTACACACAACAGTATATATTTGATCACTTATTTTTTGACATTTTAGGGGAAGCTGAGCTTCACTTGCAGTCTGAGAGCAATCGCCTCTGACACACACACACAATAAAAATTTGGACCTACTTTGAGTAGAGTGCCAGCGCTGTCCTCTCTTTCGTCCACCCTGTATCAGTACAGGATCCACGGAGGTAGAAATGGGTCCAGGGTTTTCTTTGCCAACGACATCATGTGTTGGTTTATCCGAAGTTACCGATGTTGGGGTTTTAAACCAGTTACGTATATTCATATTTAGGAAAGCACAAAAACTAGCTGCTGTCTGCTGGCAAAAACTCACACTTCATTTCCCCCATAAACGCCGTAACTGATTGTTGCTGGGCAACACTGACGTGATTACATACGTAGACAAACTTTCCAACAAACTCACACGGTTTTAATATATTTAATGTCTTAGTGATTATGCAACACTGGCCGTTTTAACCCAAAGCTGAAGCTAAAAGCCCAAAGGATTTTATTTATCTATTTATTTATTTGAGATCTGTGACTGTGATCTGGCTTGGGTGGGTGGGCCCAAGCATATCAGTGGGCGGGCACTGCCCCCTAGGGCCTGCCCATAGTGACGGGTGTGATTTGAATCACGTGTGATTGCATCAGCCAAGCTTGAACATGACAAAAACTCCTGTAACAGTGGAATGTGCCGTTCATTTCCAAGCTGGACGCTGTGTTTTATCCGGGACGTCCTCTGACTAGCACAGGAATTGCGGAAGACGTGGACATCAGCACTTTTTCGGCACATTGAGACAGACGTGCGGAGGAATTACGCGCATCGCGGTAGATTTTAAAGGAGATTTTGTAATGAAAGACGTGAGGACGGATTCGCGCATCGGGACGCAGCCGCTCACATCCGCTGGACAAACAACACCTCCATGTTGGAAGTCTCACAGGACAAGTTGGAACATGCCGAGCTGTTAAATAATTTCTCGGATACTCACTCGACAGGATCTTCACCGAAATCCATCTGAATCTTTCGAATGGTTTCCAACAGTTTCTGAAAAAAAATTCATGGAGCAAAGCAGCAGCCTCTCAGCCATTTCACTGACAATAAAAATCAGATGAGGGGGGTGGACCAGTGCTCACCAAAGCCTGCCCACAGGCGAATGATGCAACCGACAGGCGTGAAAAAACTCACGCATGCGCACGAAGGTTCAAGCTTGTCTGATGCAAGCGCACGTGATTCAAATCCATATAGTTTTGAAAAAAATGAAAAGGTCGGATACTTTTCTCACAGACCTCGTATATATATATATATATATATATATATATATATATATATATATATATATGAGGTCTGTGATAAAAAAGCAGTCCTTTTTATTTTTTTCAAAAAATAAATGGATTTGATTCATATGTTTTTATGTCAGACAAGCTTGAACCCTCATGCGCATGCGTGAGTTTTGTCATGCCTGTCGGTGATGTCATTCGCCTGTGGGCAGGCTTTGAGTGAGGTGTGGACTCCCCCTCCCGTCGGAATCTCTTTGTCTGAGAAGCTGCAGGGAGATGGTGCGCGTTGCTTTATCACATTTTTTCAGGACTGGTGAGGGATATCCGTGTGGACACTATTCGAGAAATTCAGCTGGTTTTCGGTGTAAAGTTTAACGGCTGATGAGAGATTGTGGAGTTTCTTTCGCTTTAAGCACAGCCCACAAAGCGGATTGGTGCAGCGCGGTCTGAGGTGGCGTCCGTCTGGCTGTTTCGAGCTGAAAACATCCTAATTTAAAGCTCTGTTCACCCAGGACATCGTCAGAGAACAGAGAAGTTTCAGAAGAAGCCGGCATCAGGAGTTTACCCGGACATTCCACTGTTAAAGGAGATTTTGTAATGAAGGAACGTGCGGATGAATTTGCCGAGTCGGATCCGTGATGACGTGGCAAATCCGTCTGCGCCGCGACATGAAAAACACCTCCGTGTTGAAAACCATTTGTAAAATTCAGGCGGCTTTTGATGGCTTTCAACAAGTATCTGAGAAATTGTTTAACAGCTTGGGCATGTTCCAACTTGTCCGTTAAGGTTTCCAACGGAGGTGTTTTTCCTGTGGCGACCCCCCGCGGTCGGGTCCGGCCCGACATGCGAATCCGCCGCACGTTCTTTCATTACAAAATCTCCTTTAACAGTGGAATGTCTGGATAAACTCCTGATCCTGAATTCTTCTGAAAGTTCTCTGTTATCTCACGACGTCTTGGGTCCACAGAGCCTGAAATTAGGTAGTTTTCAGCTTGAAACAGCGAGACAACGACGCCTCGGAGCGCAGATCGCCGTCAGGCACCGTGGGCCGTCCTTACGGCAACAGTAAAACTCCAAAATCTCTCATCAGCCGTTAAAATTTTCACTGAAAACCAGCTGAATTTATCGAATGGTGTCCACTCAGTTGTGCCTTACAGGTTTTGAAAAAATTTTTATCAAACAAAGCAGCAGTCTCTGAGCCATTCCTAAACAATGAAAAAACGACGAGAGGGTGGGCGACTCCTCACTCAAAGCCTGCCCACAGGCGAACAGAGGTGTCAAGTAACGAAGTACAAATACTTCCTTACTGTACTTAAGTACACTTTTTAGGTATCTATACTTTACTCCATTACTTATTTTTCTGCCTACTTCTGACTTCTACTCATCAGAGATAGGGTCACTCGGGAGGAGCTCGGAGTCGAGCCGCTGCTCCTCCACGTCAAAAGGAGTCAGTTGAGGTCGCTCGGGCATCTTTTCCGGATGCCCCTGGACGCCTCGCTGGAGAGGTGTTCCGGGCACGTCCCATTGGGAGGAAGCCCCAGGGAAGACCCAGGACTCAGACCAATCAATCAATCAATCAGTTTTATTTATATAGCGCCAAATCACAACAAACAGTTACCCCAAGGCGCCTTATATTGTAAGGCAAGGCCATACAGTAATTACGTAAAAACCCCAACGGTCAAAACGACCCCCTGTGAGCAAGCACTTGGCGACAGTGGGAAGGAAAAACTCCCTTTTAACAGGAAGAAACCTCCAGCAGAACCAGGCTCAGGGAGGGGCAGTCTTCTGCTGGGACTGGTTGGGGCTGAGGGAGAGAACCAGGGCCCAAGGCGTCAGCGCACATCCACCGGCGCGGCTCCACCTGAAGCCCGAGGCGTCAGCGCACATCCACCGGCGCGGCTCCACCTGAAGCCCGAGGCGTCAGCGCACATCCACCGGCGCGGCTTTACCGAGGCCCGAGGCGCCAGCACAGAGTTATCTGACCATGGGTCCGAAGAAGGCACTGACGGCGGAGGAGGGAGACGATATCAAAAAGTCCCTGGACTTTTTGTCTGAGGAAATCTCTGTTGTTAAAATGCAGCAGAAATCCATTATGGAGCTGGTGAAAGAAGTGAAGGCTCTCCGGATCCAGAATGCCGAGAAAGACCGGCGTCTGGTGCACCTGGAGAACTGTGTTGCGGAGTTGGAACAGTACACAAGGATGAACAACGTTATTATTACAGGAATTCATATTAAACCTCGATCCTACACACGGGCGGTGTCAGAAGACAGCGGAGGGGAGGCCAGTGAGCAGGAGGCCAGCTCAGTGGAACAACAGGTGGCTGACTTCCTGCAATCTAAAGGTATTCAAATGGACTGTAATAACATTGAAGCGTGCCACCCCCTGCCCAGGAGAGAGGATGGAGACAAGCGAGCAGTTATAATGAGGTTTGTCAACAGAAAACATAAAATGGCATTGTTAAAACAGGGACGGAAACTCAAAGGAACAAACGTATTCATCAATGAACATCTGACCAAAAGAAACACAGACATTGCCAGTTTCTTAAAAAAGCAGGGAAAAATTCAACAGACATGGACATCCAACTGCAAAACATTCATCAAACTGAATGGAACACCAGAACAAGAGAAGGTTATGGTAATCAGGAACATCAAGGAACTGGACAAATACGACCAATTAAGGTATGAGGACACAAACACATCACAACACCATGACACAGACCAGAGGAACCTATTCATCTACTACATCATCTACATCTGGAGACAAGAAGGATATAACTCAAAGGATTGCTGATCATGGAAAAGTAGAACTGAGAACATTTAAATACACAGACCACAATGTACTGGACTTGGAGCACGATATAGACCCGGACAATAATTTCTTCTCAAATATCAATGACAGTTGTTGCTATTATACAGATGAACAGTTTAATCGGATCATTAGAACGGATAACAAATTATCAATAATCCATTTCAACAGCAGAAGTCTATATGCAAACTTTAACAACATTAAAGAATATTTAAGTCAATTTAAAAAATATTTAACATAATTGCTATATCAGAAACATGGATCAATGAAGATAAAGGAATGGATTTTGAACTGGATGGATATGAATTTAATTGTGTAAACAGAAAGAATAAGAGTGGAGGAGGAGTGGCTGTGTATGTGGATAAGAACATGGATTATAAAATAGTAGACAATATGACAACTGTGATTGATAACTTATTAGAATGTATAACTATTGAAATATGTGAAGAAAAAAGCAAAATGTATTAGTCAGCTGTATATATAGAGCACCAGGATCTAGTATTGAAACATTCACTGACTGTATGGGAAAAATGTTCTCAAAAACTAATCAAAAAACTGTGTTCATTTGTGGTGACTTAAATATTGATCTGCTCAATCCAAATAAGCATAAAATAACAGATGAATTTATCAGTATAATGTACAGTATGAGTTTATATCCAAAAATCACCAGGCCAAGCAGAATTACATCCCATAGTGCTACCTTAATTGATAATATATTCAGCAATGATATTGAGAATAACACTGTGAGTGGATTATTAATCAATGACATTAGTGATCATCTACCAGTTTTCATCGTTTATAATAGAAACCATCGGCGGAATCAGCCAGAGGAGAAAATAAAATACAGGCGAGTGCGGACAGAGGAAAACATGAACACACTAAAGAAGGATTTACAGGAGCAAAACTGGGAAAAGGTATACAGTGAAAGTGATGTTTGTTGTGTGGGCCGCTGAAGAGGAGGTACTGCTGGCCCACCACCACAAGATGGCGCCCTGCTTGAAGTGCGGGCTTCAAGCACGAGAGGGCGTCGGAGCAACCAGGAGTGACAGCTGTCACTCATCATCCGTACCAGCTGTCACTCATCCACTACTCATCACCACCACCATAAAGGCCGGACTGCAACTCCACCTCCCCGCCGAGAAATCAGCTACCATTCAGGTAACTTTCTCTGCTGACTCAAAACATTGAGTGATAACCTGAACTTCTTTTGCAGCCGTTATCCTGGTGGTTTTCCTTGTCTGTGGGATTGGCGTTTGGTGTGACAGCGACGGCTTCGCACCACATTCCAAACCAGATAAGTGGTTAAACAGGAGCTGCAGGAGTGTGTGATTGGAGGTGGAGGTTCTCCCTCCTTTACTGAACACTGACTGAGGGATTACTGAGTGTGCAAACTCACACTCATCAGGACTGTCTCTGTTTTCTGCCAGCAGTACCGGGTCTGACTGCTGAAGACAGCGGCCACCTGGGGCGCAGGGCTTGGCGGCTCCGGTGTTCTTCAGCTCCGTTGGTGGTGGAAGCTGTGTGGGGATCTGGCTCTTCTCTCGCCAGGCGTCTTCTATCGTCGAGCCTGCCCACACGTCACCTGGTGTATGATTGACAGTCCACCATATTGTTATTGTCTGTACGTCGTCGTGCGATTCACAACATTAAATTGCTACTTTTGGCTTATCCATTGTCCGTTCATTACCGCCCCCTGTTGTGGGTCCGTGTCACGTCACTTTCACAACAGATGTTGATAGTGCATATGAAACTTTTTTACAAATATTTACATCATTATATGATAAAAATTGTCCAATTAAACAAGACTACAGAAAACAAAAAATCCAAGCTCGACCATGGATGACGAAAGGGTTACGAAATGCATGTAATAAGAAAAATACACTGTATAGAGAATTCATAAAACTAAAGACTAAAGAGGCAGAAAATAGATATAAGAAATACAAAATAGATTAACTAATATTATACGGGTATGTAGGAAGGAATATTATAGTAACATATTATATAATAACAAAAACAATATTAAAGGACTATGGGATATATTAAATAGCATTATCAAAAATGGTAATAAAAAACAGAGTTACCCTCAGTATTTCATTGATAATAATGTCAAGAAGGAAAATAAGGATGAGGTAGTCAACGGTTTTAAAAATGTTTTTGCAAATATTGGACCAAGCTTGGCAGAAAAAATTCCCGATTCCCAACCTGAGGATTGGGATAATAATCTCATAGAAAGAAATCCCTGTTCAATGTTCCTCACAGCAGTGGATGGAAATGAAATTATAGACATTGTGAATAATTGTAAATATAAAACATCTACCGATTTAAATGAAATTGATATGGTGGTGGGTAAAACAGGTCATTGAATGATTGTAGAACCATTAACATACATCTGTAACTTATCATTTCAAACCGGTAAATTTCCCAATCAAATGAAAATAGCTAAGGTTGTGCCGCTGTATAAGACTGGGGATAGACACCACTTCACAAATTATAGACCTGTTTCTTTGCTTCCACAATTTTCCAAATTATTAGAAACGTTATTCAATAATAGATTAGACAAATTCATAAATAAACATAATTACTTACTGATAGTCAATATGGATTCAGAGCACATAGTTCAACATCACTTGCATTAATAGAATCAGTTGAGGAGATTACAAACGCCATAGACCACAAATTACATTCAGTTGGAATATTTATAGACCTTAAAAAGGCTTTTGATACAATCAATCATGACATATTAATCAGTAAACTTGAACAGTATGGGATTAGGGGGTTGGTGTTGCACTGGGTGAGAAGCTACTTAAGTAACAGAAAACAGTTTGTGAAGTTGGGGGAATATACATCATCATGCTTGGACAATGCTTGTGGCGTCCCACAGGGGTCAGTATTGGGTCCAAAACTGTTTCTAATTTATATAAATGATATTGTCAATGTTTCCAAAATATTAAAATTAGTATTATTTGCAGATGACACAAGCATTTTTTGTTCAGGGGGGGATTTGCAGGAGTTACTGAGGAGGATCAGTATAGAAATGGGAAATTGAAAATATGGTTTGACAGAAACAAATTATTAAACTTAAGTAAAACAAAATACATGTTATTTGGCTATTGTAATACAGACATACAGGTTCAGTTACAAGTCGAGGGGGTAGATATTGAAAGGGTACATGAAAATAAGTTCTGGGGGTGATAATAGATGATAAGATAAACTGGAAGACTCATATAAAACATATACAAAGTAAACTGTCAAGAAGCATTTCAGTTCTAAACAAAGCGAAACATATTCTGGACCACAACTCACTCCGCATTCTTTACTGCTCACTGGTTTTACCATATTTACAGTACTGTGCAGAGGTATGGGTAATACTTATAAAGGTACAACACAATCACTATCAGTAATGCAGAAAAGAGCTATAAGAATTATTCATAATACTGGCTATAGAGATCATACAAATCCACTATTTTTACAATCCAAATTCTTAAAATTCACAGACTTGGTTCATTTTCAAACAGTACAAATCGTGTATAAAGCAATAAACAATTTACTTCCAGCAAATATTAAAAATATGTTTTTTAACAGATCAGGGGATTACAGTCTGAGGGGGAAATTTAATTTAAAGCATCAGTGGGCACGAACAACATTAAAAGGTTTCTGTATTTCTGTCTGTGGGGTGAGGATGTGGAACAGATTGGGAGTGGGGCTCAAGCAATGTCCAAGCATGAACCAGTTCAAACAGCGGTACAAAAAATATGTTTTTTCTAGGTATAGGGAGGAGGAAGGGTAATGAGGGTTAGGGTGTTTTTGTTTTTTGCTTCGGCTTGTAAATATATAGTATTTTGTATGTAAGTAGGTATGTGTAGGTGTATATTTATGTTTGTGTATATATATGGGTATATATGTATATATATATGTATATATGTGTGTATGTATGTTGATATATATATATCTATATATATATATATATATATATATATATATATATATATATATATATATATATATATATATATATATATATATATATATATATATATATATATATATATTGATATCGGTTTAGGTGTGTAGGAATCTATGTGTATATGTGGCAAAGGGTATTACTGGTTGTGGGGAAGAAGGGGTAGAGATAAATAAGCTGATGCTTCACCCTGCCCCTTTTCGGACATGTTGGGTACACAGTAGGAACTTTTTTGTTGTTGTCTTTACTGATCTATCTTGTAATTATTGTTGTATCAAATGTTCGAAATAAACAGTTTTCATTCATTCATTCAACCTTCACTAATGCTGTTTCTGTACTATGATGAATTCTAAAACCTGACTGAAACTCTTCAAATAGACCATTCCCCTGCAGATGATCAGTTAGCTGTTTTACAACTACCCTTTCAAGAATTTTTGAGAGAAAAGG
This sequence comes from Thalassophryne amazonica, assembly GCF_902500255.1. Classification (NCBI taxonomy): domain Eukaryota; kingdom Metazoa; phylum Chordata; class Actinopteri; order Batrachoidiformes; family Batrachoididae; genus Thalassophryne; species Thalassophryne amazonica. The sequence continues at coordinate 21,938 of NW_022986461.1, forward strand.
AAGGTTGGAGATTGGCCTATAATTAGCTAAGATAGCTGGGTCAAGTGATGACTTTTAAGTAATGGTTTAATTACTGCCACCTTAAAAGCCTGTGGTACATTGCCAACTAATAAAGATAGATTGATCATATTTAAGATCGAAGCATTAAATAATGGTAGGGCTTCCTTGAGCAGCCTGGTAGGAATGGGGTCTAATAGACATGTTGATGATTTGGATGAAGTAACTAATGAAAATAACTCAGACAGAACAATCTGAGAGAAAGAGTCTAACCAAATACCGGCATCACTGAAAGCAGCCAAAGATAACGATACGTCTTTGGGATGGTTATGAGTAATTTTTTCTCTAATAGTTAAAATTTTATTAGCAAAAAAAGTCATGAAGTCATTACTAGTTAAAGTTAAAGGAATACTCGGCTCAATAGAGCTCTGACTCTTTGTCAGCCTGGCTACAGTGCTGAAAAGAAACCTGGGGTTGTTCTTATTTTCTTCAATTAGTGATGAGTAGTAAGATGTCCTAGTTTTATGGAGGTCTTTTTTATAGAGCAACAGACTCTTTTTCCAGGCTAAGTGAAGATCTTCTAAATTAGTGAGACGCCATTTCCTCTCCAACTTACGGGTTATCTGCTTTAAGCTACGAGTTTGTGAGTTATACCACGGAGTCAGGCACTTCTGATTTAAAGCTCTCTTTTTCAGAGGAGCTACAGCATCCAAAGTTGTCTTCAATGAGGATGTAAAACTATTGACAAGATAATCTATCTCACTTACAGAGTTTAGGTAGCTACTCTGCTCTGTGTTGGTATATGGCATTAGAGAACATAAAGAAGGAATCATATCCTTAAACCTAGTTACAGCGCTTTCTGAAAGACTTCTAGTGTAATGAAACTTATTCCCCACTGCTGGGTAGTCCATCAGAGTAAATGTAAATGTTATTAAGAAATGATCAGACAGAAGGGAGTTTTCAGGGAATACTGTTAAGTCTTCAAAAGTCAGAACAAGATCTAAGATATGATTAAAGTGGTGGGTGGACTCATTTACATTTTGAGCAAAGCCAACTGAGTCTAATAATAGATTAAATGCAGTGTTGAGGCTGTCATTCTCAGCATCTGTGTGGATGTTAAAATCACCCACTATAATTATCTGAGCTAAGCACTAAGTCAGACAAAAGGTCTGAAAATTCACAGAGAAACTCACAGTAATGACCAGGTGGACGATAGATAATAACAAATAAAACTGGTTTTTGGGACTTCCAATTTGGATGGACAAGACTAAGAGTCAAGCTTTCAAATGAATTAAAGCTCTGTCTGGGTTTTTGATTAATTAATAAGCTGGAATGGAAGATTGCTGCTAATCCTCCGCCTCGGCCCGTGCTACGAGCATTCTGACAGTTAGTGTGACTCGGGGGTGTTGACTCATTTAAACTAACATATTCATCCTGCTGTAACCAGGTTTCTGTAAGGCAGAATAAATCAATATGTTGATCAATTATTATATCATTTACCAACAGGGACTTAGAAGAGAGAGACCTAATGTTTAATAGACCACATTTAACTGTTTTAGTCTGTGGTGCAGTTGAAGGTGCTATATTATTTTTTCTTTTTGAATTTTGATGCTTAAATAGATTTTTACTGGTTATTGGTGGTCTGGGAGCAGGCACCGTCTCTACGGGGATGGGGTAATGAGGGGATGGCAGGGGGAGAGAAGCTGCAGAGAGGTGTGTAAGACTACAACTCTGCTTCCTGGTCCCAACCCTGGATAGTCACGGTTTGGAGGATTTAAGAAAATTGGCCAGATTTCTAGAAATGAGAGCTGCTCCATCCAAAGTGGGATGGATGCCGTCTCTCCTAACAAGACCAGGTTTTCCCCAGAAGCTTTGCCAATTATCTATGAAGCCCACCTCATTTTTTGGACACCACTCAGACAGCCAGCAATTCAAGGAGAACATGCGGCTAAACATGTCACTCCCGGTCTGATTGGGGAGGGGCCCAGAGAAAACTACAGAGTCCGACATTGTTTTTGCAAAGTTACACACCGATTCAATGTTAATTTTAGTGACCTCTGATTGGCGTAACCGGGTGTCATTACTGCCAACGTGAATTACAATCTTACCAAATTTACGCTTAGCCTTAGCCAGCAGTTTCAAATTTCCTTCAGTGTCGCCTGCTCTGGCGCCCGGAAGACAATTGACTATGGTTGCTGGTGTCGCTAACTTCACATTTCTCAAAACAGAGTCGCCAATAACCAGAGTTTGATCCTCGGCAGGTGTGTCGCCGAGTTGGGAAAAATGGTTAGAAATGTGAACGGGTTGGCGGTGTACACGGGGCTTCTGTTTAGGGCTACGCTTCCTCCTCACAGTCACCCAGTCGGCCTGCTTTCCCGGCTGCTCGGGATCTGCCAGGGGGTAACTAACGGCGGCTAAGCTACCTTGGTCCGCACCGACTACAGGGGCCTGGCTAGCTGTAGAATTTTCCACGGTGCGGAGCCGAGTCTCCAATTCGCCCAGCCTGGCCTCCAAAGCTACGAATAAGCTACACTTATTACAAGTACCATTACTGCTAAAGGAGGCCGAGGAATAACTAAACATTTCACACCCAGAGCAGAAAAGTGCGGGAGAGACAGGAGAAGCCGCCATGCTAAACCGGCTAAGAGCTAGTAGCTGTGCTAAGCTAGCGGATTCCTAAAAAACACACAAAGTGAATAATGTGTAAATAATTTAGAGGTGATTCAGCAGAGGGAGTGCTTTAGTTAAGGCGCGTGAAGATTACACTGTGAAACATATCATTATCTAGGTAACTAGATCAATCTAACTGCGCAGATTAAACAGCTAACAGATACAGCAAAACACCGCTGTGCTCCGGAACAGGAAGTGATACAATACCGCAGTGAGAGCCAACCACCAGTAGAGGCAAGCAAGAGCCAAAATCAGGACAAGCCCAGGACAGAGCTAGACTTCCTGACCAGCTTATTCAGTCTCTTTCTTTCACGCTCTGTGCTGCCCGGGGCTCAACAGACGATAGCATAGAGGAGAGCAGAGGCTACAACAGAGTCATAGAAGGTCTTAAGCAGAGGCCTGCTCACTCCAAAGGATCTCATTCTCCTCAGGAGGTGGAGGCGACTCTGACCTTTTTTGTACAGGGTGTCGGTGTTGTGAGTCCAGTCCAGTTTGCTGTTGAGGTGAACACCCAGGTATTTGAAACTGTCCACAGTCTTTTGTCCTCCCACTGGTGGGTGAGGTGGTGGTTTCCTCCTGAAGTCGATCACCATCTCCTTCGTCTTACTGGTGTTGAGACACAAGTGGTTGTTCTCACACTAGTCCATGAAGTCTGTGCTGACCGACCGGTAGTCCACCTCTTTCCCCTCAGACACACGACACACAATGGCGGAGTCATCAGAGAACTTCTGGAGGTGGCAGCTGTCTGTGTTGTAGGTGATGTCCGAGGTGTCAAGGCTGAAGAGGAAAGGCGAGAGGACGGTGCCCTGGGGGCCCCCGGTGCTGCACCTTACCACCTCAGACTGACAGCCGCACAGCCGCACGTACTGTGGGCGGTCAGTGAGGCAGTTGATGGTCCAGGCGGCGAGATGTCCATCCACGCCTGCGTCCTCCATCTTCCCCCGCAGCAGCGCCGGTCTGATGGTGTTGAAAGCACTGGAGAAATCAAAGAACATGACTCTCACAGTGCTCCTGCCGGTCTCCAGGTGGGTGAGCAATCGCTGCAGCAGGTCTACCCCGATGTTGGGCCTGTAGGTGAACTGCAGTGGGTCCAGGCTGTCGCTCACCACAGTGCCGAGGTAAGACAGGGCGAGCCGTTCCATGGTCTTCCTGTATGTATTCGCACTATGTGTGAAGGAGCCCATAGTGATGTGATTTGATTGTCTTCGCGTGTCTTCACTCTGCTGACACAGCCTCCCCCGCGGCCGTGAACAGTGTGTGGAAGTGCTAGGAATGAGATGAAAACTGATCATGGTGTGTGTCTCCTGTGTGTCGCCTGTGTGTCTCAGTGTCCCTCGTACTCGGCGTTCCAACAGTGAAACGTGCGAAGCAGAACTACCTCATCAACACGCTCAGCTCTCTTCTTTACAACCTGACGCCTGCCCAGCGCCACGATCTGCTCATCATCATCTTTGTTGCTGAGGTTCCTCCCAACACCACACACACACACACACACACACACACACACACACACGACAGGTCACTGCAACGCTATCACCAGACACATGTAGAGAGTATAAAAGAAACCTCACGACCGTGTTTTAGAAAATGTCCACACATGTTCCTTGTTCTTGTGTCCTGGCACCAACCAGAACCTCCACTGTGCCAAAGAGAACCCAATTAAATTAAATTGTTTCAGTTACACTCAAATGAATTTGGTTTGTCCTAAATAAGATACTTTGGTGTAAGTATGACTTAAGTTCATTTGGGTCAGCATAACTAAGTCGAGTGTTGCTGATTGACGGTTTATTAAGTTGGTACAAAGACTCTGTTTCAATGAAGTTGTGTGTCCTCTAAAAGAACACACCACTCAACTTAAAAAATGCCAAGAGACGTTTATCTTCAATCAATCAATCAATCAATTTTTTTTATATAGCGCCAAATCACAACAAACAGTTGCCCCAAGGCGCTTTATATTGTAAGGCAAGGCCATACAATAATTATGTAAAACCCCAACGGTCAAAACGACCCCCTGTGAGCAAGCACTTGGCTACAGTGGGAAGGAAAAACTCCCTTTTAACAGGAAGAAACCTCCAGCAGAACCAGGCTCAGGGAGGGGCAGTCTTCTGCTGGGACTGGTTGGGGCTGAGGGAGAGAACCAGGAAAAAGACATGCTGTGGAGGGGAGCAGAGATCAATCACTAATGATTAAATGCAGAGTGGTGCATACAGAGCAAAAAGAGAAAGAAACACTCAGTGCATCATGGGAAACCCCCAGCAGTCTACGTCTATAGCAGCATAACTAAGGGATGGTTCAGGGTCACCTGATCCAGCCCTAACTATAAGCTTTAGCAAAAAGGAAAGTTTTAAGCCTAATCTTAAAAGTAGAGAGGGTGTCTGTCTCCCTGATCTGAATTGGGAGCTGGTTCCACAGGAGAGGAGCCTGAAAGCTGAAGGCTCTGCCTCCCATTCTACTCTTACAATCCCTAGGAACTACAAGTAAGCCTGCAGTCTGAGAGCGAAGCGCTCTATTGGGGTGATATGGTACTACGAGGTCCCTAAGATAAGATGGGACCTGATTATTCAAAACCTTATAAGTAAGAAGAAGAATTTTAAATTCTATTCTAGAATTAACAGGAAGCCAATGAAGAGAGGCCAATATGGGTGAGATATGCTCTCTCCTTCTAGTCCCCGTCAGTACTCTAGCTGCAGCATTTTGAATTAACTGAAGGCTTTTTAGGGAACTTTTAGGACAACCTGATAATAATGAATTACAATAGTCCAGCCTAGAGGAAATAAATGCATGAATTAGTTTTTCAGCATCACTCTGAGACAAGACCTTTCTGATTTTAGAGATATTGCGTAAATGCAAAAAAGCAGTCCTACATATTTGTTTAATATGCGCTTTGAATGACATATCCTGATCAAAAATGACTCCAAGATTTCTCACAGTATTACTAGAGGTCAGGGTAATGCCATCCAGAGTAAGGATCTGGTTAGACACCATGTTTCTAAGATTTGTGGGGCCAAGTACAATAACTTCAGTTTTATCTGAGTTTAAAAGCAAGAAATTAGAGGTCATCCATGTCTTTATGTCTGTAAGACAATCCTGCAGTTTAGCTAATTGGTGTGTGTCCTCTGGCTTCATGGATAGATAAAGCTGGGTATCATCTGCGTAACAATGAAAATTTAAGCAATACCGTCTAATAATACTGCCTAAGGGAAGCATGTATAAAGTGAATAAAATTGGTCCTAGCACAGAACCTTGTGGAACTCCATAATTAACTTTAGTCTGTGAAGAAGATTCCCCATTTACATGAACAAATTGTAATCTATTAGACAAATATGATTCAAACCACCGCAGCGCAGTGCCTTTAATACCTATGGCATGCTCTAATCTCTGTAATAAAATTTTATGGTCAACAGTATCAAAAGCAGCACTGAGGTCTAACAGAACAAGCACAGAGATGAGTCCACTGTCCCAGGCCATAAGAAGATCATTTATAACCTTCACTAATGCTGTTTCTGTACTATGATGAATTCTAAAACCTGACTGAAACTCTTCAAATAGACCATTCCTCTGCAGATGATCAGTTAGCTGTTTTACAACTACCCTTTCAAGAATTTTTGAGAGAAAAGGAAGGTTGGAGATTGGCCTATAATTAGCTAAGATAGCTGGGTCAAGTGATGGCTTTTTAAGTAATGGTTTAATTACTGCCACCTTAAAAGCCTGTGGTACATAGCCAACTAACAAAGATAGATTGATCATATTTAAGATCAAAGCATTAAATAATGGTAGGGCTTCCTTGAGCAGCCTGGTAGGAATGGGGTCTAATAAACATGTTGATGGTTTGGATGAAGTAACTAATGAAAATAATTCAGACAGAACAATCGGAGAGAAAGAGTCTAACCAAATACCGGCATCACTGAAAGTAGCCAAAGATAACGATACGTCTTTGGGATGGTTATGAGTAATTTTTTCTCTAATAGTTAAAATTTTGTTAGCAAAGAAAGTCATGAAGTCATTACTAGTTAAAGTTAATGGAATACTCAGCTCAATAGAGCTCTGACTCTTTGTCAGCCTGGCTACAGTGCTGAAAAGAAACCTGGGGTTGTTCTTATTTTCTTCAATTAGTGATGAGTAGAAAGATGTCCTAGCTTTACGGAGGGCTTTTTTATAGAGCAACAGACTCTTTTTCCAGGCTAAGTGAAGATCTTCTAAATTAGTGAGACGCCATTTCCTCTCCATCTTACGGGTTATCTGCTTTAAGCTACGAGTTTGTGAGTTAAACCACGGAGTCAGGCACTTCTGATTTAAAGCTCTCTTTTTTAGAGGAGCTACAGCATCCAAAGTTGTCTTCAATGAGGATGTAAAACTATTGACGAGATACTCTATCTCACTTACAGAGTTTAGGTAGCTACTCTGCACTGTGTTGGTATATGGCATTAGAGAACATAAAGAAGGAATCATATCCTTAAACCTAGTTACAGCGCTTTCTGAAAGACTTCTAGTGTAATGAAACTTATTCCCCACTGCTGGGTAGTCCATCAGAGTAAATGTAAATGTTATTAAGAAATGATCAGACAGAAGGGAGTTTTCAGGGAATACTGTTAAGTCTTCTATTTCCATACCATAAGTCAGAACAAGATCTAAGATATGATTAAAGTGGTGGGTGGACTCATTTACTTTTTGAGCAAAGCCAATAGAGTCTAATAATAGATTAAATGCAGTGTTGAGGCTGTCATTCTCAGCATCTGTGTGGATGTTAAAATCGCCCACTATAATTATCTTATCTGAGCTAAGCACTAAGTCAGACAAAAGGTCTGAAAATTCACAGAGAAACTCACAGTAACGACCAGGTGGACGATAGATAATAACAAATAAAACTGGTTTTTGGGACTTCCAATTTGGATGGACAAGACTAAGAGTCAAGCTTTCAAATGAATTAAAGCTCTGTCTGGGTTTTTGATTAATTAATAAGCTGGAATGGAAGATTGCTGCTAATCCTCCGCCTCGGCCCGTGCTACGAGCATTCTGACAGTTAGTGTGACTCGGGGGTGCTGACTCATTTAAACTAACATATTCATCCTGCTGTAACCAGGTTTCTGTAAGGCAGAATAAATCAATATGTTGATCAATTATTATATCATTTACCAACAGGGACTTAGAAGAGAGAGACCTAATGTTTAATAGACCACATTTAACTGTTTTAATCTGTGGTGCAGTTAAAGGTGCTATATTATTTTTTCTTTTTGAATTTTTATGCTTAAATAGATTTTTGCTGGTTATTGGTAGTCTGGGAGCAGGCACCGTCTCTACGGGTATGGGGTAATGAGGGGATGGCAGGGGGAGAGAAGCTGCAGAGAGGTGTGTAAGACTACAACTCTGCTTCCTGGTCCCAACCCTGGATAATCACGGTTTGGAGGATTTAAGAAAATTGGCCAGATTTCTAGAAATGAGAGCTGCTCCATCCAAAGTGGGATGGATGCCGTCTCTCCTAACAAGACCAGGTTTTCCCCAGAAGCTTTGCCAATTATCTATGAAGCCCACCTCATTTTTTGGACACCACTCAGACAGCCAGCAGTTCAAGGAGAACATGCGGCTAAACATGTCACTCCCGGTCCGATTGGGGAGGGGCCCAGAGAAAACTACAGAGTCCGACATTGTTTTTGCAAAGTTACACACCGATTTAATGTTAATTTTAGTGACCTCCGATTGGCGCAACCGGGTGTCATTACTGCTGACGTGAATTACAATCTTACCAAATTTACGCTTAGCCTTAGCCAGCAGTTTCAAATTTCCTTCAATGTCGCCTGCTCTCGCCCCCGGAAGACAATTGACTATGGTTGCTGGTGTCGCTAACTTCACATTTCGCAAAACAGAGTCGCCAATATCCAGAGTTTGATCCTCGGCGGGTGTGTCGCCGAGTGGGGAAAAACGGTTAGAAATGTGAACGGGTTGGCGGTGTACACGGGGCTTCTGTTTAGGGCTACGCTTCCTCCTCACAGTCACCCAGTCAGCCTGCTTTCCCGGCTGCTCGGGATCTGCCAGGGGGTAACTAACGGCGGCTAAGCTACCTTGGTCCGCACCGACTACAGGGGCCTGGCTAGCTGTAGAATTTTCCACGGTGCGGAGCCGAGTCTCCAATTCGCCCAGCCTGGCCTCCAAAGCTACGAATAAGCTACACTTATTACAAGTACCATTACTGCTAAAGGAGGCCGAGGAATAACTAAACATTTCACACCCAGAGCAGAAAAGTGCGGGAGAGACAGGAGAAGCCGCCATGCTAAATCGGCTAAGAGCTAGTAGCTACGGTAAGCTAGCGGATTCCTAAAAACACGCAAAGTGAATAATGTGTAAATAGTTTAGAGGTGATTCAGCAGAAGGAGTGCTTTAGTTAAGGCACGTAAAGATTACACTGGGAAACAAATCGTTATCTAGTTAACTAGATCAATCTAACTGCGCAGATTAAACAGCTAACAGATACAGCAAAACACCGCTGTGCTCCGGAACAGGAAGTGATACAATACCGCAGTGAGAGCCAACCACCAGTAGAGGCAAGCAAGACTAACTCTAGTTCAGTAAAGTGTTTAGCACCCTTGATTTGTTTTGTCCTCTCCAAGGTTAGTTAAGTTGAAGCAACTTAATTAAACTGTTTTGGTGTTTGTAGGCATACAAATTATTTCACTTAAGTAATTCAAATTTCTTTATATTGCCTCTTAGCTTAATTTTAAGTTTCGTTTTCTCACTTACTTTTTAACTTATTTTACTTAAATCAGATGAAATGACATTTTGCCATTCCAGTTCTATGATCAAACGGTTTATTAACCATTGTCAGCTCATGTCTTCCTGCTTTTAAACAATAACGCGTCAATTTAGATAAATTAATTACAGCACCTATAACGTTAGGTTTTTTGTTTGTTTTGTTTTATTTTTTTAAATCTCGATTAATCGCACTTTGATCCTGTTTGTTTTGACAGGTTTGGTCTGTAAATAAAGGGTGTTTTTGACAGCTGTAACTGTTTGGACCTCTGTGCTTTTGGTCACTTTTGTGCAGATTAAACAACAGCACTGGGCACCAGAAGTGTGTGTGTGTGTGTGTGTGTGTGTGTGTGTGTGTGTGTGTGTGTGTGTGTGTGTGTGTGTGTGTGTGTGCGCGCGCGCTGTTTTTTAAATGATATGAAGGAAAAACTATGCTATCAGCACATCCACAGTGCAAAGATTAGCTTCATGGTCTTCCCTGATGTGAGGAATAAAAGAGCCTCATTAATGTTTCACTGCTGCTCAGTGACACACATAGGTGAAATACCTGTTAAGTACTTTTCATGGCTAAGTAAGTTGCTTTAATAACTGTCATTGTTTTATCTCTGATGTGGGAGTTTTGCAATGTTTTGAGATGAAACACAGCTAAGACTTTAACAATCATTAATTAGCATCCACACGCAGCTCTGGCAGGTTTGAAACAGTTTAAAAATGTTTGGTCCGTGATGTTGTTCATCCAGATTTTAATGTTCATTGGCAGGGCCAGCCCAGTCTATAGGCATTATAGACAATTGCTAAGGGTGCCATCCATCCAGGAGGGGGCACCACAAATGAGGAAAAAAAGTCACCTTTCACTGTTCTTATACTTAAACTAGTCAATTCAGTTTCCCCGTTAGTATAAAATAAACATAAGCCCATAGTGATTGAATTACATAGCAAAACCTATTAAATAGTAATGGTGATAACAATCGTGTGGCAAGCTGTATGGAAGAACAAACAACAAGTTATCACTTTTATCTTTTCTGCCACAAGAAGGCACTATTATCTTTATGCACAGTAACACAGAGGCAATGGGGGAAGTCATCAAATACACTACACTTTACACTTATGTCATTAACAGTATGACAACCAAACTGACTGAACCAATTTTACTACAAAACACAACAAATCAACACTAACAACACTGTTAAACCAACATGAACCACAGTAACAACAATTAAAATCTTAAAACCCCGAACTTCCATAATGCATTGCAGCACAACAATTTATATACTTAGCAACCGGCCAGTAGTTTTGCCCCCCTCTGAAGTGTTTGATGAGCATTACGTCATTTCATTACGTCATTGCAACATAACAGCAATGTCAAACTGCCCAAACTGTCTGGTTCCCAAGGGAGGAAAAAAGAACAGAAGAGGAGGGCAAAACAGGTCCAAGACAAAGGTAAAGTCAAAGTAATGAAGCGATCGCCAGGCTGATCGCTTAGACTGTAAATTGTTGTGCTGCAATGCATTATGGGAATTTGGTACCGTGAGTGTAACATGTATTGTGCTTTATGACTTCCGCCATTGTCCCTGTCATGTTGTGTGAAAAGATAATAGCACCTCCTTGTGGCAGAGTGTGGAAAAGGCAACATTTTTGGCACAGCATGCCATAATAATATGCTGAATTATTTTGGGGGGCGCCATTAAAAATCTTGCCTAGGGTGCCAAATTGGTTAGTGCTGGCACTGTTCAATGGGCACAATTCTGTGAGTGTTTTCATCGATATTCTACTGATCTAAGCAAAATTTATAACTGACACAGCTTGTTCAACACCTCTGTGACATATGTAACAGAAATAATCATACCCCCTCAGATACTCTACCCCCCTCCCCCCACACACAATTCAGCCACATACGGTGTGGAGCGAGTACACGCTTAGTGCTGGTGTCGCCAACCGAATGGTCCCCCCTACAAATTGGTCCGCCCCCTGCCTTTACACGTGTCATTTCTGTGCATCAGCTGCGGTTCATTGACTATCACCTCGTTTCTTCTTCAAACTGCCTCCAGTCATCATCTGTCTCAGCAACAGATATTTGAAGCTTTTCTACAACAATCATTCCCACATAGATTCAGAATTATTTCATCATAAAAGACGGAGGAAGCGATCAGAGTACAGCAGCCAGATGAACGGCTGCGTTCACTGCGTCTCCTTCAGCGTCAGTAGCGATTCACGATTATCGCCTCGTTTCTGCTTCAAACTGACTTTAGAATGATTTAAGAGGTTTTACTTTGTCATCTGATGGTTAATAATCACATTATTCCCTTTGATCGCTTTGGGTGAAGAGACTCAGACGAGCTGCTGTGGTCCCAAATGACGCTTGCGCAGTGAAGGGAGGACGGACCAATTTTTAGAGGGAAACTGTTCGGTCTGCCACACAGGTACCAAGCCTGGATAAATGATTAAGTTGGCAAGAAGGGCATCTCGTGTGAAACGCACCAAAACAACCATGCAGACTACAAATCGAATTTCCATACCTGATCAATTGAGGCCTGGGTTAACAACGACCGCCACAGGTGCCATTGCCGGTGACTTTGAATATTGGCAGCCTGACTGGTAAAGGGAGAGAGCTGGCTGATATGATGGAGAGGAGAAAGTTAGACATACTGTCTGTGTGCAAGAGAAGTGGAAGGGAGGTAAGAGCAGGAGCATAGGAGGGGGGGTTCAAGTTGTTGTACCATGGTGAGGACAGGAAGAGAAATGGTGTTGGGGTTATTTTAAAGGAAGAATATGTTAAGAGTATGTTGGAGGTTAAGTGAGTGTGTGACAGGGTGATGAGTGTGTTGTCAGAAACTGAAGAGGTGATGATCAATGTCATCATGCATACTGCAGATGTGGTGAGGGAGACAGCCAGGAAGGTACTGGGTGTGACATTGGGACAGTGAAAGGAAGACACAGAGACTTGATGATGTAAGGAAGATGTTGAGGGAAGCATAAGGAGAAAGAAGTTGGTAAAAAAAGAACTGGGATCGTCAGAGAGATGAAGAAAGTAGACGGGAGTACAAGGAGATGCCAAAGGCCAAAAGAGAAGTATCAAAAGCGAAGTAAAAGGCATTTAGTGAGCTGTACAAGAAGTTGAATAATAAGGAAGGAGAAAAGGACTTGTACCAGACAAAGGGACAGAGCTGGAAAGGATGTGCAGCAGGTTAGGGTGGTAAAAGATGCACATGGTAATGTGCTGACAAGTGAGGACTGTGTGCTGAGAAGGTGGAGGGAATATTTTGAAGAGCTGATGAATCAAGAAAATGAGCGAGAGAAAAGGCTGGATGATGTGGTGAGAGTAAATCAGGAAGTGGAAGAGATTAGTAAGGAAGAAGTGAGGGCTGCTAAGAAGAGGATGAAGAGTGGAAAGGCAGTTGGTCCAGATGACACTCCAGTGTAGGCATGGAAATGTCAGCATGAGACAGCATGTGCTAGTTCCTATTTTTAAGAACAAGGGTGATGTGCAGAGCTGCAGAAACTACAGAGACATTGAGTTGATCAGACACATCATGAAGTTATGGGAAAGAGTCATCGAAGCTCAGCTTAGAAAACAGGTGAAGATCTGTGAGCAGCAATATGGTTTCATGCCGAGAAAGAGCACAACCATACCAACTTTATTTATAAAGCACCTTAGGGCAGCCAGCACTGACACAAGGTGCTGTACTCTACAGACAGACTACAAATTAAAACATAATCAAATAAAAATAAAACAGTACCACTAAAATGCAGTTTAAAAGATATATCAAACTAAGCCTCATTTGGGTCAAAAGTTAAGGAAAAACGATAACTTTAAAAATGACCAGTGAGGGTGCCTCCCTAACACCCAGAGGCAAACTGTTCCACAGTTTGGGAGCAACCACAGAAAAAGCCCCGTTCCTCTGAGCTTTCTCTTCGACCGAGGCATTTGCAGGAACAGCTGGTCAGCTGACCTGAGACTCCAACTGGGTACAAAAGGCCAGAGAACCCCAGAGAGATACGATGGAGCTAAACCAGGGAGGGACTTAAAAACGAACATAAGAATTTTAAAATGAACCAGCAACCGGTGAAGTGTAGCCAGGACAGGAGTCATGTGCTCCCTCCTCCGAGCCCCTGTCAAAAGTCACGACGCAGCATTCTGAACGAACTGCAGACAGGAGAGAAATGACTGATTTACTCCCACATACAGCGAATAACAATAATCCAGACGAGATGATACAAAAGTGTGAATAACCAACTCGAAATGTTGCCTGGAAAGAAAAGGTTTCACTGCTGCCAAATGCCTCAAATGATAAAAAAACAGATTTCACCACTGCTGCAGTTTGACTGTCCAATTTAAGATCACCATCCATCTTAAAACCAAGATTAGGAATAACCAGTTTAAAATATGCTTCTAGGGGTCCCAAATCGACAAAGGAGGACTCATAAAGACTACTTGGTCCAAAAACCACCACCTCTGTTTTCTTTACATTAAAATGTAGGAAATTCAAGGCAAGAAAAGCTTTAATATTTTCTAAACACGCCAGGAGCTTTTTCAACCACTGACCATCCCTCTGAGTCACAGACAAATAAATCTGGCAATCATCTGCATAGCAGTGGAATAAAATCCCATGTCTTCTAAAAATATAAATATAAAGAGAACAACAAAGGCCCCAAGATAGAGCCCTGTGGGACACCACATGACAAAGTGACTACAAAAGATTCGAGGCCATCAACATTCACAGAAAACATCCTGTCTGTCAGATAAGACCGGAACCACTCAAGCACAATACCACCAATGTCCACCAGTTGATGTAGTGGAGATAATAAAATACCGTGGTCAACCGTATCGAACACGTGATTCAAATCACACCCGTCACTATGGGCAGGCCCTAGGGGGCAGTGCCCGCCCACTGATATGCTTGGGCCCACCCACCCAAGCCAGATCACAGTCACAGATCTCAAATAAATAAATAGATAAATAAAATCCTTTGGGCTTTTAGCTTCAGCTTTGGGTTAAAACGGCCAGTGTTGCATAATCACTAAGACATTAAATATATTAAAACCGTGTGAGTTTGTTGGAAAGTTTGTCTACGTATGTAATCACGTCAGCATTGCCCAGCAACAATCAGTTACGGCGTTTATGGGGGAAATGAAGTGTGAGTTTTTGCCAGCAGACAGCAGCTAGTTTTTGTGCTTTCCTAAATATGAATATACGTAACTGGTTTAAAACCCCAACATCGGTAACTTCGGATAAACCAACACATGATGTCGTTGGCAAAGAAAACCCTGGACCCATTTCTACCTCCGTGGATCCTGTACTGATACAGGGTGGACGAAAGAGAGGACAGCGCTGGCACTCTACTCAAAGTAGGTCCAAATTTTTATTGTGTGTGTGTGTCAGAGGCGATTGCTCTCAGACTGCAAGTGAAGCTCAGCTTCCCCTAAAATGTCAAAAAATAAGTGATCAAATATATACTGTTGTGTGTACATGTCACTGACTAAATATGTGCTACAACGCGCTCAACTTTTGTTCAGAATCATCTTCTTATCACTGGGAACGACGCGGCTTTCCTCTCACTCAAACCCGCAGCTTCACAGCGCTTTAAACCGCGTCCACGGATTTCAATAGCGAAGCAAAGACTGCAGCGAAACGAGACGAGTCATTGGATAAATGCTGGGCTTTGTCCCGCCCATCGGACACTCAGCGTGTCTGGGGGTCTATGGGGCAGTGGGCTGGCCCGGACGCTCAGCTTCTGCATGATGATTGGATGATCTGTCTGAGGCTGAATCCCTTTTTGATTGACAGTGAAATGAGCGAATCAGCGATCTTTTGGTGTAAACAGCCGTGGGAGCATTTTTTAAATTTTCATTCTGTTCTGAGTTGAACCAGAGACTTTCCTAATCCTCTTAGCGGCATTTTCTTTGTTAAAAATGACTAGCGACAAATCGAGCTTCTATTTCTGGTGTTTTTTTGTAGCTGCTTGTGTTTGCAGACTGACTTCTATCACTCTTTCTGACTTCTATCACAGTTTCTGTTCCTACCGAGCAGCGGGTGCTGCTGAGCTCCTTTACGTATATATAAACCGACACATTTTATGATGTAGGCCGAAATTGAGCTTCCCCTCCTTGAAAGACCAGCATCTGCCACTGGTGTGTGTGTGTGTGATGGCAATTGGTACTATTGCTACTGCTACCCCTCTGTTGGTTGCTTTGAAATGTTTACAAGACAGTAGTGAGACGACAGATGTTGGACGGTTTAGAGACGGTGCCACTAACAAAAAGACAGGAGGCAGAGCTGAAGATGTTGAGATTCTTTGGGAGTGACAAGAATGGACAAGATTAGGAATGAACATATCAGAGGGACAGCTCAGGTGGGACGGTTTGGAGACAAAGTCAGAGAGGCGCGATTGAGATGGTTTGGACATGTGCAGAGGAGGGACCCAGGGTATATAGGGAGAAGGATGCTGAGGATGGAGCCACCAGGCAGGAGGAGAAGAGGGAGACCAAAGAGGAGGTTTATGGATGTGAACGTTCAAAAATGTTATTTATTTATTTTTTATGTTGAAAATGGTCTTTAATTTAAATTATACAAACTGAACCTATGAAACATTTTGGAGTGTGAGACAGAGACTTCACATCCTCGTCCATACGCTCGGCACCACAAGCGCTGACCCTGATGCATTCTTTCTTCACGGGGAAATGTTGTTTTCGCAGCAGATTGTGTGAAAATGAAGTTGAACTGTAGTTTTAAGTTGTAAATTATTCCAAAAGCAACCGATGTTGAGCTGTACTCGTGCACGTGATGGGCTGTGGAGCAGCTTGTCCCTGAGCAGGGTTGGAGCAAGAGAGGTGCATTTAAAATTTGAATCAACTTCCACTAGCTTTTTGTAACTTGCACAAAAATATATTTGATGGACTATAGCACTCGATGGACTAACAACAGAGGAGATTGTAATTCTCATCAGTCAGTCAGTCAGCAACAGGTTTTCAGTGTTCAAATACAGTCCAGGTCCAGTTTGCAACCAAGCTGTTTGTTCAGGGGTACGTGATCCCGCCATGCTGCTCTCAATCAGCAGTACACAGCAGAAGTTTCTAAATCTGGCCAACCTTCATCCACCTTTACTTTTTTATGACTTATGCAGTACAGAGGAGCTCTGTCAGGCAGCATGAAAACGGTGCCGCCCGCTCAGACCTGTTCAACACGTTTGTGTGTGTGTGTGTGTGTGTGTGTGTGTGTGTGTGTGTGTGTGTGTGTGTGTGTGTGTGTGTGTGTGTGTGTGTTTAAAGGGATAACAATACGGCGAGTGAGTAAGGGTTGATTCAGGAAAGCATTTTTTCCTCAGTCATATCAAGTGAAACCAGTTTTCTGACATACTCCTTTGGAAACGATGAGTGTTTCAGTCAACAAAGTGCTGATTGCTGATGTTAATCACACTGTTCTTTTTTTTCTGTTTCTCTGACATCAGACAGATTCAGACTATGTGAGCAGCATCACCGAGGCTGTGAGGAAGAAGTGAGTGTCGTCTGTTTCCTCTCATGGATGCTTTTTCACGTCGTTGCTTCATGTTTGCATGCTGCGCTCCCTTTAGAACACCCTGTAAAAACACAAAATGTCTCTACATCATTTACTGGTTATTTGTTTTGTACGTTCTCTGCACTTCTAACAACGGGACTGTGAAACTGGAGAGTCAATCATTGAGACAATGAGTTAAGGCCCCCTGACGTGCATTCCTTTGATTCACGCAACATCACAACCTGTGTCGTGCAGGACAGTAAACTCGTCTTTAACAGGTGCAGACAGGACACCAGGTGGCGCCGGTGTGTTCTATCTCGCACAGAGAATTTGGAAATGTTCAAAAAATCTTTCACGCACAAATGTCGTGCTACGTGGCGCTATCTCTTCTCCAACACGACGTGCAGCTCATCACGTGGAGTAAAGAAGTGAACAGAGCGAGTGGTGATGTCAGCGGATCACATCAGAGCGCAGCTCGTCTGAAGGATTATAACAAGAAGTTAAATCTGTTATAAAGATACTTTAACAGCTGCACACAAGAAGGAAAGAACACACAACTGTTTTACCAAGACATGACAATGTAAACAAGTCAAATAATTACCTTTTTGTACAGCTCAAAATTCTTTCTCCAAGCAGTTAGGTGTGCACATGCGAACAACTCCGGCTGCAGCCTCCTCTGTGATTCAGGATGCAATTAGAGCCGCTTTCAAATACCAATATGCAGAAAAAATGAATCATCCACCACGAAATATTTATTTTACATACGCAGCGTCCAGCGCAGAGCTCGTGGCAGGAGGTAGAACAAGGAACGGCGTTCAGCTGTGAACACAGCGGGTGGGATCGTCACAACGACATTCATGCTATTGCGTGAGTCACAGGCATGCTTGTGTCAGTGCACCTTAAGTCACTGACTCATTGAGACAGTGAGTGAGTCAGTGACTCATTGAGACAATGAGTGAGTCATTGAGACACTGACTGAGTCAGTGAAACAGTGAGTGAGTCACTGAGACAGTGAGTGAGTCAGTGACTCATTTATAGGCCAATCTCCAACCTTCCTTTTCTCTCAAAAATTCTTGAAAGGGTAGTTGTAAAACAGCTAACTGATCATCTGCAGAGGAATGGTCTATTTGAAGAGTTTCAGTCAGGTTTTAGAATTCATCATAGTACAGAAACAGCATTAGTGAAGGTTACAAATGATCTTCTTATGGCCTCGGACAGTGGACTCATCTCTGTGCTTGTTCTGTTAGACCTCAGTGCTGCTTTTGATACTGTTGACCATAAAATTTTATTACAGAGATTAGAGCATGCCATAGGTATTAAAGGCACTGCGCTGCGGTGGTTTGAATCATATTTGTCTAATAGATTACAATTTGTTCATGTAAATGGGGAATCTTCTTCACAGACTAAGGTTAATTATGGAGTTCCACAAGGTTCTGTGCTAGGACCAATTTTATTCACTTTATACATGCTTCCCTTAGGCAGTATTATTAGACAGCATTGCTTAAATTTTCATTGTTACGCAGATGATACCCAGCTTTATCTGTCCATGAAGCCAGAGGACACACACCAATTAGCTAAACTGCAGGATTGTCTTACAGACATAAAGACATGGATGACCTCTAATTTCCTGCTTTTAAACTCAGATAAAACTGAAGTTATTGTACTTGGCCCCACAAATCTTAGAAACATGGTGTCTAACCAGATCCTTACTCTGGATGGCATTTCCCTGACCTCTAGTAATACTGTGAGAAATCTTGGAGTCATTTTTGATCAGGATATGTCATTCAAAGCGCATATTAAACAAATATGTAGGACTGCTTTTTTGCATTTACGCAATATCTCTAAAATTAGAAAGGTCTTGTCTCAGAGTGATGCTGAAAAACTAATTCATGCATTTATTTCCTCTAGGCTGGACTATTGTAATTCATTATTATCAGGTTGTCCTAAAAGTTCCCTAAAAAGCCAGTTAATTCAAAATGCTGCAGCTAGAGTACTGACGGGGACTAGAAGGAGAGAGCATATCTCACCCATATTGGCCTCTCTTCATTGGCTTCCTGTTAATTCTAGAATAGAATTTAAAATTCTTCTTCTTACTTATAAGGTTTTGAATAATCAGGTCCCATCTTATCTTAGGGACCTCATAGTACCATATCACCCCAATAGAGCGCTTCGCTCTCAGACTGCAGGCTTACTTGTAGATCCTAGGGTTTGTAAGAGTAGAATGGGAGGCAGAGCCTTCAGCTTTCAGGCTCCTCTCCTGTGGAACCAGCTCCCAATTCGGATCAGGGAGACAGACACCCTCTCTACTTTTAAGATTAGGCTTAAAACTTTCCTTTTTGCTAACGCTTATAGTTAGGGCTGGATCAGGTGACCCTGAACCATCCCTTAGTTATGCTGCTATAGACGTAGACTGCTGGGGGGTTCCCATGATGCACTGTTTCTTTCTCTTTTTGCTCTGTATGCACCACTCTGCATTTAATCATTAGTGATTGATCTCTGCTCCCCTCCACAGCATGTCTTTTTCCTGGTTCTCTCCCTCAGCCCCAACCAGTCCCAGCAGAAGACTGCCCCTCCCTGAGCCTGGTTCTGCTGGAGGTTTCTTCCTGTTAAAAGGGGGTTTTTCCTTCCCACTGTAGCCAAGTGCTTGCTCACAGGGGGTCGTTTTGACCGTTGGGGTTTTACATAATTATTGTATGGCCTTGCCTTACAATATAAAGCGCCTTGGAGCAACTGTTTGTTGTGATTTGGCGCTATATAAAAAAAATTGATTGAATTGATTGACTCATTGAGTCAGTGACTCACTGAGACTGAGTATGCTGGAGACATCTTAAGCAGTGGAGTCCAAACTGTCTCACAGATATGTTAGCATGCTAATGTCACTGTGACAAAAAAAAAATTACTGAAACTTATCAAACTCTGGTTCTGTGCAGCATGAAAGAAAGGCTTACAGTGATTGTGTTGGGTTTTCCTCTTCTTTATAAACAATGAAGTAATACCACAAACCACAACCTGCAGGAATGCACGTCCAACAAACACTTCATTTGGAGCTAATGTGCGGTGAGGGACAAGCCAGGATCCTGTACTTAGCAATAACCCTTCATAATCTACATTCAAATAAAGACATTTACTCTGTGTGTTGCCTGCCTGAACACACCAAGACACGTCCCTCTGCCTGAACACACCAAGACACGTCCCTCTGCCTGAACACACCCAGACACGTCCCTCTGCCTGAACACACCCAGACACGTCCCTCTGCCTGAGCACACCAAGACACGTCCCTCTGCCTGAGCACACCCAGACACGTCCCTCTGTCTGAACACACCAAGACACGTTCCTCTGCCTGAGCACACCGAGACACGTCC
>NW_022986462.1:0-41986 GCF_902500255.1 Thalassophryne amazonica
CGTGCATCTGAATAATCCCGACAAACTCTTTGCTGCTTGCAATATAATATTAAAGACTAATGTTTCCTCTTACACTGTAGGGGGATAAGATGTAATTGTCAAGCCACCCTGGAACAAGTGATCTACCTCTGGGAGGTAACACCGACTCTGTGGTGCCCGACGTGTTACAGCAACAGCTTTGCTGTCCAGGTGGCGCGAGGAATAATGGACGGAAGGATACATCTTTTGTGCCCCAGGTACCAACAGCAACATACCTGAAAATTGAGGCTGAGGCAACCGTGATTGGCATTCCCTTGTGGTGATCAAATACGAGCTGACACTGTAGTGTCTTCAGAAGGATATACGTATTGCCCAGTTTTCCAAAATGTGGATGTACCCTACGGGAATAAGATTTTCCACATCTCATCTGCCGATGGCCGGATTGTGGCTATTGGTCCTTCACTACCACCAGTTCCACATTCATCTCCACAGCACACTGTGGAGGTGGAGTGCAGACCGAGGATATAAACTGGTGTTTGGAGGCCCTCACGCAGGTGTTCCTGGAGGACCACCTTCAACAGCCCGAGCGTGAGGATATTCCGCTGCAGCTTCACCTCAATTGAAGGATGCATCACCACCAACGACCGAATACACCAGTTACCCGTGTTATACACCTGTAACCCCCGCTCACCATGTGCACCATCGTTCCATGACGGATTATCATCTCAGGAATATGAGGCAACACCATCTACATCGGATTTACATCACAAGCATCGCAGATGGAGGAGCAGCCTTCTGACGGCGACAGCAATCTACAGATGGGCGAGGAGGAGTACGTGGTGCTGGACGAGTGTCGTTCAACTCCAGCGCCTCCTGTTCTGTCTCCGATGGTGGATGAGAAAGAAGTGCTCACCCTTCACCCTATCGACGACGACGGGGATGTTTTTATGGAAGTATAAAGAGGTCGCCAGAGCTTCAAGTCATGGAGGGGGTGTCAAGAAAGATGGTTTAAGCTTGCTTTCAGCTGTTTCATCTTGGAATATAATACGTGCCGTTGGATTAATACACACGTTGTTGGAATAAACTGAACAGTGTTTGGTACTTTCCTGGAGTAAGTGAGGACATACCGGACTTTTCCATTGCAGATGGAGAGGCCCACGGGATGAACTCAGTGGTGAAGACAATGGAATATATCTAAGATGATTTTAAAATAACAAAGTATGATCTAATGAAGTATTAATGTGTTAAAAGTAATATCTAAGAATGATTCAAACATAACAAGTATGATTAAATTAACTATTAATGTAATAACAGAAAGAGTTGATTA
Organism: Thalassophryne amazonica; assembly: GCF_902500255.1. NCBI lineage: Eukaryota > Metazoa > Chordata > Actinopteri > Batrachoidiformes > Batrachoididae > Thalassophryne > Thalassophryne amazonica. The sequence continues at coordinate 1,307 of NW_022986462.1, forward strand.
GAAAATGTATGTTACAAATAAGTGAAATTAATTATTAAAGTGTTGTTTTTCATAAAGGGTGCAGCTACAGAGAAAAGAGGAACTGAAAGAAGTTGTTTTTGTGCAGAGGCAAAGACAAAAAGGAAGTTAATGATGTCGCAAGCGAGGCCAGAAGGGCTGAGGAGAAAAACAACTGTTCAGAACATTAAGATGTAATAGATATGAGATGAATAATAATGAATGAAAATGTTGTTATGATCATATGATTGTTTTTATGTGAAAAGAGTTGAAATGAAATGATTGATATGATTAAAAGTGATTGATGAAACATGATTTAGGAAGCATGAGTTCTCGGAAAAGATGTGTTAAACAGAAAAACAGGAAACCTGCGCAATAGATTTACTGACAATCGGGACATCAGTTATCGTCAGTCAGGAAATGTTCTCCAGATGGCTTCCAGTAAAAGAAGGGGTAAGGGAGGAGGTTTGGACATCATCATCCCCATGGTAACCAAGATCAACCTCATCAACAACAAGAGTTTTCGTATAAAAACTGTACAACACAGGAAAACGGGGTTATTCTTCCAGGGAGAGGTGCTGTTGTCACTTCTCCACTGCTACGAGGAGATCACAGACTGACCATCTTGTGAGCTGCAATTGGAATCGAGGAGCGAGAGGATTGGAGACATAAGAGATTATTTGAGAGAGTTTTCAACTCCCACCCACTCAGGCCGTCCAGTCACGGAGTAGCAGAGCATTGGAGAATAATCACTGGCCTTAAGTCTGAGTGGGGAAGTTTCAACGTTTTCTCTCTCATGGAACATCACATCTTTCCAGAATGGATTAGATCAACTTTTGGTTGATTGAAGAAGGAATAAACTCTTATGTGGATTATTTTGAAGGATATAAACTCTTATGTGGATTATTTCCTGAAGGATTACAACATCACAAGGATCATGGTCAGCTAACAACTAAAGCTGATGAAGAGGAGACCAAGTTCATCGAACTGGGGATTTTAACATCAAAAAACCTCCTTCCCTCACTCCTAGAAAATTTGTTTGAGAGTTAATCCAGTCCAGTCAGACTAAGATCAAATAGCATTATTGAATCAAAAACAAAAATCTCTGCCAATCATTATTCTGATTATATTGAATTACTGTTGTGAAATTATCATCATATAACCGATTTGATTATGTTGTCAGCACTTGCAAAACCTGCAATAAATTTCCAAGCATGCAGTTAAAGTGTTAAGGCTCGGACATTGGATTTATTGATTCTTCTTAAGGTATAAAAGTTAATGTTTTTGGGTGTATAACATCAAAAAGTGCTCTAAAAGGTTAGTCTGGTTTTAACGAAATACGCATCCTGGGGATCGCTGTACGAAATCACTAAATTTAAAATCTAGCAACATTCAAGAGCCCTGATCCATAAGAGGAGAGCTGCCGTTAACGGGCGTGGCCGGCTTGTATCCTAGTTCCAGAAGGAGGCTATTCGACCGGGGTGCGAGATCAGCGTCAGCGGGGTGGACGTCCGGATGGAGGCAGTGAGCGGCTAGACGAATCTCCTCGCCACCAGCTTAAACAGCTTTTGTGCAGCCCCGCCGGGTAATACCCGCGGAGACACGAAGGTTGGACCCCAGAGACGGAGAGCTGGTCTTATATGAAGCGGGATCTGACAATGTGGAATGTATTTTGAACAGCTTAAGGTAATTATTTTTAATGTTTTTCCAGAGCACAGCTGTGTTTTGCTGTATCTGTTAGCTGTTTAATCTGCATAGTTAGATTGATCTAGATAACGATTTGTTTCACAATGTAATCTTCACGTGCCTTAACTAAAGCACCCCTCTGCTGAATCACCTCTAAATTATTTACACATTATTCACTTGTGTGTTTGTAGGAATCCGCTAGCTTAGCGCAGCTACTAGCTCTTAGCTGGTTAGCATGGCGGCTTCTCCTGTCTCTCCCGCACTTTTCTGCTCTGGGTGTGAAATGTTTAGTTATCCTCGGCCTCCTTTAGCAGTAATGGTACTTGTAATAAGTGTAGCTTATTCGTAGCTTTGGAGGCCAGGCTGGGCAAATTGGAGACTCGACTCCGCACCTTGGAAAATCCTACAGCTAGCCAGGCCCCTGTAGTTGGTGCAGACCAAGGTAGCTTAGCCGCCGTTAGCTGTCCCCCAGCGGATCCCGAGCAGCCGGGAAAGCAGGCAGGCTGGGTGACTGTGAGGAAGAAGCATACTCCTAAACAGAAGCCCCCTGTACACCACCAACCCGTTCTCTAACCGTTTTTCCCCACTCGGCGACAACCCGCCGAGGATCAAACTGGTTATTGGCGACTGTTTTGAGAATGTGTGAAGTTAGCGACACCAGAACCATAGTCAATTGTCTTCCACGGGCCAGAGCAGGCGACACTGAAGGAAATTTGAAACTGCTGGCTAAGGCTAAGCGTAAATTCGGTAAGACTGTAATTCACGTCGGCAGCAATGACACCCGGTTACGCCAATCAGAGGTCACTAAAATAACATTGAATCAGTGTGTAACTTTGCAAAAACAATGTCAGACTCTGTAGTTTTCTCTGGGCCCCTCCCCAATCGGACCAGGAGTGACATGTTTAGGCCGCATGTTCTCCTTGAATGCTGGCTGTCTGAGTGGTGTCCAAAAATGAGGTGGGCTTCATAGATAATTGGCAAAGCTTCTGGGGAAAACCTGGTCTTGTTAGGAGAGACGGCATCCATCCCACTTTGGATGGAACAGCTCTCATTTCTAGAAATCTGGCCAATTTTATTAAACCCTCCAAAACCGTGACTACCCAGGGTTGGGACCAGGAAGCAGAGTTGTAGTCTGACACCTCTCTGCAGCTTCTCTCTCCCCCTGCCATCCCCTCATTACCCCATCCCCGGAGAGACGGTGCCTGCTCCCAGACCACCAATAACCAGTAAAAATCTATTTAAGCATAAAAATTCAAAAAGAAAAAATAATATAGCACCTTCAACTGCACCACAGACTAAAACAGTTAAATGTGGTCAATAGAACCTGTGCAATACGTCACTGGGTACCGCCCCCCCGCCATGTTGGAGGACAAGCAAACACTCCAACATGGCGGACGATGTAGAAAGAAGCGTTGAAGAGAGTGAATATCAAGCTAATTTACGCGTGGAGGATAAAGTTACATACAAAGAAAAGCTGAAAATCACTCGGAAAAAAAAGCGCGCACCAAACACATTAAAAAGCACACGCGCCAAACACGCGGAAAAAAGCGCGCACCAAACACATTAAAAACACATTAAAGCACATGAACACACGCGCCAAACACTCGGAAAAAAAAGCGGGCACCAAACATTAAAACACATTAAAAAGCACACGCACACACGTGCCAAACACTCAGAAAAAAGCGCACACCAAACACATTAAAAGCACACGCACACATGTGCCAAACACTCAGAAAAAAGCGCGCACCAAACATTAAAAACACATTAAAGCACATGAACATACGCGCTAAACACTCGGAAAAAAAGCGGGCACCAAACATTAAACATTAGGTCTCTCTCTTCTAAGTCCCTGTTAGTAAATGATATAATAATTGATCAACATATTGATTTATTCTGCCTTACAGAAACCTGGTTACAGCAGGATGAATATGTTAGTTTAAATGAGTCAACACCCCCGAGTCACACTAACTGTCAGAATGCTCGTAGCACGGGCCAAGGGGGAGGATTAGCAGCAATCTTCCATTCCAGCTTATTAATTAATCAAAAACCCAGACAGAGCTTTAATTCATTTGAAAGCTTGACTCTTAGTCTTGTCCATCCAAATTGGAAGTCCCAAAAACCAGTTTTATTTGTTATTTATCATCCACCTGGTCGTTACTGTGAGTTTCTCTGTGAATTTTCAGACATTTTGTCTGACTTGGTGCTTAGCTCAGATGAGATTCATTATAGTGGGCGATTTAACATCCACATAGATGCTGAGAATGACAGCCTCAACACTGCATTTAATCTATTATTAGACTCAATTGGCTTTGCTCAAAATGTAAATGAGTCCACCCACAACTTTAATCATACTTTAGATTTTGTTTTGACTTATGGTATGGAAATTGAAGACTTAACAGTATTCCCCGAAAACCCCCTTCTGTCTGATCATTTCTTAATAACATTTACATTTACTTTAATGGACTACCCAGCAGTGGGGAATAAGTTTCATTACAGTAGAAGTCTTTCAAAAAGTGCTGTAACTAGGTTTAAGGATATGATTCCTTCTTTGTTATGTTCTCCAATGCCATATACCAACATAGTGCAGAGTAGCTACCTAAACTCTGTGAGTGAGATAGATTATTCATCAATAGTTTTACATCCTCATTGAGCACAACTTTGGATGCTGTAGCTCCTCTGAAAAAGGGAACCTTAAATCAGAAGTGCCTGACTCCGTGGTATAACTCACAAACTCGCAGCTTAAAGCAGATAACCCGTAAGTTGGAGAGGAAATGGCGTCTCACTAATTTAGAAGATCTTCACTTAGCCTGGAACAAGAGTCTGTTGCTCTATAAAAAGCCCTCCGTAAAGCTAGGGCATCTTACTACTCATCACTAATTGAAGAAAATAAGAACAACCCCAGGTTTCTTTTCAGCGCTGTAGCCAGGCTGACAAAGAGTCAGAGCTCTATTGAGCTGAGTATTCCTTTAACTAGTATTGACTTCATGACTTTCTTTGCTAATAAAATTTTAACTATTAGAGAAAAAATTACTCATAACCATCCCAAAGACGTATCTTTATGTTCGACTGCTTTCAGTAATGCTGGTATTTGGTTAGACTCTTTCTCTCCGATTGTTCTGTCTGAGTTATTTTCATTAGTTACTTCCTCCAAACCATCAACATGTCTATTAGACCCACCATTCTACCAGGATGCTCAAGGAAGCCCATACCATTAATTAATGTCTCGATCTTAAATATGATCAATCTATCTTATTAGTTGGCTATGTACCACAGGCTTTTAAGGTGGCAGTAATTAACCATTACTTAAAAAGCCATCACTTGATCCAGCTATCTTAGCTAATTATAGGCCCAATCTCCAACCTTCCTTTTCTCTCAAAAATTCTTGAAAGGGTAGTTGTAAAACAGCTAACTGATCATCTGCAGAGGAATGGTCTATTTGAAGAGTTTCAGTCAGGTTTAGAATTCATCATAGTACGGAAACAGCATAGTGAAGGTACAAAATGATCTACTTATGGCCTCAGACAGTGGACTTATCTCTGTGCTTGTCCTGTTAGACCTCAGTGCTGCTTTTGATACTGCTGACCATAAACTTTTATACAGAGATTAGAGCATGCCATAGGTATTAAAGGCACTGCGCTGTGGTGGTTTGAATCATATTTATCTAATAGATTACAATTTCTTCATGTAAATGGGGAGTCTTCTTCACAGACTAAGGTTAATTATGGAGTTCCACAAGGTTCTGTGCTAGGACCAATTTTATTCACTTTATACATGTTTCCCTTAGGCAGTATTATTAGACAGCATTGCTTAAATTTTCATTGTTACGCAGATGATACCCAGCTTTATCTATCCATGAAGCCAGAGGACACACACCAATTAGCTAAACTGCAGGATTGTCTTACAGACATAAAGACATGGATGACCTCTAATTTCCTGCTTTTAAACTCAGATAAAACTGAAGTTATTGTACTTGGCCCCACAAATCTTAGAAACATGGTGTCTAACCAGATCCTTACTCTGGATGGCATTACCCTGACCTCTAGTAATACTGTGAGAAATCTTGGAGTCATTTTTGATCAGGATATGTCCTTCAATGCGCATATTAAGCAAATATGTAGAACTGCTTTTTTGTATTTGCGCAATATCTCTAAAATTAGAAAGGTCTTGTCTCAGAATGATGCTGAAAAACTAATTCATGCATTTATTTCCTGTAGGCTGGACTATTGTAATTCATTATTATCAGGTTGTCCTAAAAGTTCCCTGAAAAGCCTTCAGTTAATTCAAAATACTGCAGCTAGAGTACTGACGGGGACTAGAAGGAGAGAGCATATCTCACCCATATTGGCTTCTCTTCACTGGCTTCCTGTTAATTCTAGAATAGAATTTAAAATTCTTCTTCTTACTTATAAGGTTTTGAATAATCAGGTCTCATCTTATCTTAGGGACCTCGTAGTACAATATAACCCCAATAGAGCGCTTCGCTCTCAGACTGCAGGCTTACTTGTAGTTCCTAGGGTTTTGTAAGAGTGAATGGGAGGCAGAGCCTTCAGCTTTCAGGCTCCTCTCCTCTGGAACCAGCTCCCAATTCAGATCAGGGAGACAGACACCCTCTCTACTTTTAAGATTAGGCTTAAAACTTTCCTTTTTGCTAAAGCTTATAGTTAGGGCTGGATCAGGTGACCCTGAACCATCCCTTAGTTATGCTGCTATAGACTTAGACTGCTGGGGGGTTCCCATGATGCACTGAGTGTTTCTTTCTCTTTTTGCTCTGTATGCACCACTCTGCATTTAATCATTGGTGATTGATCTCTGCTGTCTTCCACAGCATGTCTTTTTCCTGATTCTCTCCCCTCAGCCCCAACCAGTCCCAGCAGAAGACTGCCCCTCCCTGAGCCTGGTTCTGCTGGAGGTTTCTTCCTGTTAAAAGAGAGTTTTTCCTTCCCACTGTTGCCAAGTGCTTGCTCATAGGGGGTCGTTTTGACCGTTGGGGTTTTTCTGTAATTATTGTATGGCTTTTGCCTTGCAATATAAAGCGCCTTGGGGCAACTGTTGTTATGATTTGGCGCTATATAAATAAAATTGATTTGATTTGATTCTGTATGCAGAACGGCACCGCGCGCAAAAGAGCGCTTTTGCAGAAATAAACGGACGAACACAAAGTTAAAAGTGGATTCACGTTGTAAAAATGATTGTGTTTAAAGCCAAGGAAAAAATAAAGCCAGCAAGCCACGGATGGAAAGGAAGCCACTTAGAAAGAGCACAGAGGCGGCTGTCCATGAAAGCACAACAGCAGCGCGCACGCGCAAAAGAGCGATTTTGCAGAAATACAACCCCTGGCAAAAATTATGGAATCACCGGCCTCAGAGGATGTTCATTCAGTTGTTTAATTTTGTAGAAAAAAAGCAGATCACCGACATGACACAAAACTAAAGTCATTTCAAATGGCAACTTTCTGGCTTTAAGAAACACTATCAGAAATCAAGATAAAAGATTGTGGCAGTCAGTAACGCTTACTTTTTAGACCAAGCAGAGGAAAAAAATATGGAATCACTCAATTCTGAGAAAAAAAATTATGGAATCACCCTGTAAATTTTCATCCCCCAAATTAACACCTGCATCAAATCGGATCTGCTCATTGACATTGACCCTATGCCATGACATTGACCCTATGTGTCTTTTTGCAAGGAATGTTTTGCAGTTTTTGCTCTATGGCAAGATGCATTATCATCTTGAAAAATGATTTCATCATCCCCAAACATCCTTTCAATTGTCCAAAATATCAACATAAACTTGTGCATTTATTGATGATGTAATGACAGCCATCTCCCCAGTGCCTTTACCTGACATGCAGCCCCATATCATCAATGACTGTGGAAATTTACATGTTCTCTTCAGGCAGTCATCTTTATAAATCTCATTGGAAAGGCACCAAACAAAAGTTCCAGCATCATCACCTTGCCCAATGCAGATTCGAGATTCATCACTGAATATGACTTTCATCCAGTCATCCACAGTCCACGATTGCTTTTCCTTAGCCCATTGTAACCTTGTTTTTTTTCTGTTTAGGTGTTAATGATGGCTTTCGTTTAGCTTTTCTGTATGTAAATCCCATTTCCTTTAGGCGGTTTCTTACAGTTCGGTCACAGACGTTGACTCCAGTTTCCTCCCATTCGTTCCTCATTTGTTTTGTTGTACATTTTTCGATTTTTGAGACATATTGCTTTAAGTTTTCTGTCTTGACGCTTTGATGTCTTCCTTGGTCTACCAGTATGTTTGCCTTTAACAACCTTCCCATGTTGTTTGTATTTGGTCCAGAGTTTAGACACAGCTGACTGAACAACCAACATCTTTTGCAACATTGCGTGATGATTTACTCTCTTTTAAGAGTTTGATAATCCTCTCCTTTGTTTCAATTGACATCTCTCGTGCTGGAGCCATGATTCATGTCAGTCCACTTGGTGCAACAGCTCTCCAAGGTGTGTTCACTCCTTTTTAGATGCAGACTAACGAGCAGATCTGATATGATGCAGGTGTTAGTTTTGGGGATGAAAATTTACAGGGTGATTCCATAATTTTTTCCTCAGAATTGAGTGATTCCACATTTTTTTCCTCTGCTTGGTCTAAAAACGTAACCGTTACTGACTGCCACAATCTTTTTTCTTGATTTCTTATAGGGTTTCTTAAAGCCAGAAAGTTGCCATTTGAAATGACTTTAGTTTTGTGTCATGTCTGTGATCTGCTTTTTTTCTACAAAATTAAACAAATGAATGAACATCCTCCGAGGCCGGTGATTCCATAATTTTTGCCAGGGGTTGTAAATGGACAAACAAAGTTTTGTGTGTTTAAAGCACAGAAGAAAAGCCAGAGAGCCGCAGAGCCAGCGATGAGTACAGAGGCAGCTCTCCAGGAACCCGTGGTTCGGGTCTAGCTGGTCTGGTGCATTACAGATGGACAGCAGCCTGGCGCACAGGGCACAACTGCGGAACTGTGCTGGAGTGTCTATTTTTGGACTGCGTTAAAAAAAAAAAAAAGAAGGGACATCTCTAAATGCTGCTGTGAATCTGTGAATTGAAAATCCACACTTTGAAGGGACCAGGTGAGGGAGGGCTGGAGGTTTGGACCAAACTCATGCCTAAACGTGCGCCAACATGGCGTTATCATGGCACTACGTGGATTAGTGTGGCTGATGCGAGCCATTCGAGGCTGTAATGACAGGTCGGTCGTGGCTCACTAGAGGCTGCTACGCGGCACATGTGGGGTACAGAGAGGCACATAGTGGCACCTTCATAGTGGATACATGATAGAGCAAAACGTGGGTCATTCTTCGAATAATCACCACACACCCATTCGTGGCTCCTTCTTCAGCCTTCATTATTCGGTGGGACCGAGGCTTTACCAAGGAAAATGAGGAATACCAGATGAGGAAAATATATGACGGTTACAACAACATGTTATAAAGTATCAGTGTCACAAACAAAGCTGAGTGAACAAACCTGTTCTGTAGAAGAGATTGAGGATTAAAAACAGCATCCAGCTCTTTACCTCTTTTGTTCTCTTCTTTTAAATGACTAATTTCTTCTTCCTGGTCTGTGATCATTCCTTCATCAGCAGGTGTTAGCTGTGGTTTCAAAATGTACCTCAGCTGCTGGACCCCAGACATGTTTGTAGAAAGACTTTAAAACACACAAAAAAAGAGAGAGTCATCATCCAACTGGAGGAAAGACTAAAAACAGGCTGATTTAATCATCTGCTGCTCTGCTGCCCAGACTGACCAATCACAAGTGAGAGACAACAGAGAAATGTCCCTGTGCTGAGACTTTTCAAGGTCAGAATTGTCAAAGTCAATTTAATGTAAAATGGTTCATTTTAGGTCAGCTTTGTGTATATATCTCATCATTCCAGGTGATGAAAGCTGTCAGCTGGCTGTCAGAAGAAAGGTAGAGACAATAAAAATAAACAGGTGATTTCAACAGAACAGCATACAGCCGAGCGTGTTTTCACTGAGCGGCCAGTCACGGAAGCACGAATTCTCGACTTTGGATTGGCCACTTTGCCGAAGTGACGTAGTGCCAACCTTGAGAATATGCATATTTGTTGCTTAACAGATGAACTTGAACGACTCAGCTGAACATGCAGGGTGCACAGTAGTTGGAATGAAACATCCATAAACAACTGAATGGTCTGAATTAATAGTTTGGATGAATGGACAAATTAATGGGTTCTGCAAGTCAGAAACAAATAAAACAATGTGATTTTCACTACAAATCCTAAACACACGGTGCTTATTAGAATAGTAATCAATCAATCAATCAATTTTTTTATATAGCGCCAAATCACAACAAACAGTTGCCCCAAGGCGCCTCATATTGTAAGGCAAGGCCATACAATAATTATGTAAAACCCCAACGGTCAAAACGACCCCCTGTGAGCAAGCACTTGGCTACAGTGGGAAGGAAAAACTCCCTTTTAACAGGAAGAAACCTCCAGCAGAACCAGGCTCAGGGAGGGGCAGTCTTCTGCTGGGACTGGTTGGGGCTGAGGGAGAGAACCAGGAAAAAGACATGCTGTGGAGGGGAGCAGAGATCGATCACTAATGATTAAATGCAGAGTGGTGCATACAGAGCAAAAAGAGAAAGAAACAGTGCATCATGGGAACCCCCCAGCAGTCTACGTCTATAGCAGCATAACTAAGGGATGGTTCAGGGTCACCTGATCCAGCCCTAACTATAAGCTTTAGCAAAAAGGAAAGTTTTAAGCCTAATCTTAAAAGTAGAGAGGGTGTCTGTCTCCCTGATCTGAATTGGGAGCTGGTTCCACAGGAGAAGAGCCTGAAAGCTGAAGGCTCTGCCTCCCATTCTACTCTTACAAACCCTAGGAACTACAAGTAAGCCTGCAGTCTGAGAGCGAAGTGCTCTATTGGGGTGATATGGTACTACGAGGTCCCTAAGATAAGATGAGACCTGATTATTCAAAACCTTATAAGTAAGAAGAAGAATTTTAAATTCTATTCTAGAATTAACAGGAAGCCAATGAAGAGAGACCAATATGGGTGAGATATGCTCTCTCCTTCTAGAATAGTAATAGAGAAAAACCAATAACTGCAGTGCTACATAAGTATAATACCGAGCAGTGCGCGAAAAGCGAGAATGATGACAGACAAGTGCAAGTGAGTTCGTAGTCCATCCAACTCAGTTTTCATGGCCGCAAACTTGAAGTACCCTTTCATCACCGCAAACAGGAACTTCAAACAGGAAGAACACAGGAAGTACACAAGAAGCATGATGAGAGAATTTTTTCCCACAAACGCAGAGAAACAATGTTACATCGTCATGCCGGACACCAGCAAAAGGCTGGCACAGGAATACACTGAGCAAGCTGCATTCCTGCCGTAACTGTGTAGCTTCAATCAACAAAGTAGTTCGGAAAAAAAAAAAAAAATCCACCCAAAAGATTACTTTCTTCTTCTTTACATTTAATGGTGTTGACAACCAGCTTATACAGAGCATTACCGCCACCAGCTGGACTGGAGTGTAAGTAAGGAGGCTAACATCCACAAAATGAGAGAGAAAAAAATATGTAGCATTTATACCCTGTGCAGTAGGGGTGCGTGATATATACGATACATCTGTTTCACGGTATTAATTTGGCAAACGGTAGAGATTTAGACTCCACCGACCAATGGCGGTAATGCTTGTTGATGATGTCATCGTATCTTCCTCAGTGACTCTGAATAACTGGAAAAGGCTGCAGTCAGTGTTTTGGTCACAGGCTCCATCTCCACCTCAACAGATTAAAACTTCTCCTTGTAAGATTGTAATATTAGAAACTATTTTAACCCTCTGGAGTTGCCTGACTGAATTTGGGCATGTAAATGTCACACGAGCGAATTAATCATCTGTCCCATTAAATTCACCAGACTCAGTCTCTGTTTCAACGCATTTTAAAAGTGCACTCTTCAAGCTTTATATGAGTTTTAAATTATGTTAATAGGACTACTATAACCTGAATTATGATGAATAATTTTTGCAATAGCAGCTCTTGGGACTCCGGCGAGGGCGGTCACATCTCCTACTCTCTCCTCTAGCGCTGCTCCAACCTTCAAAGTCCTATACTTCACTGGACTGTGAATTCTTCAAACTATATTGGATTAACCATGTAATGGATCAGCTGGTCTCTGAACGCTACTGACACCATTTTTTTTTTTCAACAAGGACTGGGGGGACACTGCGTGCCCAGATGAAACCTACCCTGTGCGCTATGTTCTCGACACCTGTGAGAAATGGCGTGTTGCGTGCTTGGTACCACTCTCTGTGGAGGACGTCGAAGACTTTATATTTGGTTTTATCGTGGGAGGGCTGGCATTTATTGGTTTATGTGCTGCCCTGACCTACCAGAGAATTGGCAAGACAGCTGCTACCAGAACCACGACCCCTCACCTATCCGTCATGATTAATGACTTGGGCAAGGTGATACATTCTCAGACTGCGTTAACCCTTGAACTCAGAAGTTGGATAACATCTCATAGCAAATGTACGCCTTGCAAAGGAAGATATCAGAGACCAGGGAATACTCATAAATTGGATTTGGTTGGTTAGATGAGCTGCAAAAGTGTTTCTATGCTCAACCCTAAACATGGCAGGCTTATCAGCCTCCAAAGGTCAAAACGCCCCGCTGTTTTCCTCCAGAAGAATTTCTATGGCCTTGGTGAACCATTCGGCTGCCCTCTTATCTTCTACCCTCCCCAACAGTCAGTCTGATGTTGTCATGGAATTTCAGACATTATGCACACACTGACAGAAACTGATACAAACTCATCTGACTGATAAGAACTCATCTCATCTGCACTCATGACACAAGTCCCATCTCCCCCCACCTATATCACCCCCCTTGCCTCCGCCCTACTGCTCCCCCCGAGCTCGCGGCTGTGCAGGACACTGCTGCACACCCCACCCACCCACCCCCACCCCCCGCCACTCCCCCCGAGCTCGCAGCTGCACGGGTAACTGCTGCGCGTCCCCCACTCCCCCACATTCACAGTGCCTCAATTCGGATGACGGACTGTCTTAAAGTTTAACGTACATAATCAATCAAATATATATGTATGGGTCTTCTAATTCTGATGTGTGCCATTATTACATTCAACTTGTAATAATTGTGGATTAATTGTACTTTTGAGGTGATTGTATGGGAATAAATTTTGTTGTACTTGTAATGACAATAAATCTATCTATCTATCTCTCTATCAATGTTTTTTTTGTGAATTTTATGGTCATATTTGGTGTGCGTATTTGTAGAAAGCCGCAGTAAACAGTCTCACATTTCCTCATTCAGCTGTGCTGACAGCTCCACCTTGGGGCAAGGGAGCAGAGAAAAAAAACCCACGCCTTTCGCTCCATCATTGGTGGAACCCCATGACATAAGCCAATCAGGATCATCAACCCACGTGGTGGTGCCTCTGAGGTCTTTCTGGACAAAACATCACCAAAAGCAGACAGCTAACACTGCCCCCTGCTGGACAGAATCACGAATGGTGAAATGAGATTATTCCAATGCACTTTTTTGTTGTTTTTTTATTTATTTATTTATTTTAATCAATTTAGCTTTGCAAAGGGACTATATGACCCATTCAGAAACACTTCCATTATAACTCACTCACTCACTCATCTTCTACCGCTTAGTCCATTTAAGGGTCGCGGGGGGCTGGAGCCTATCCCAGCAGCCATAGAACGCGAGGCGGGGTACACCCAGGACAGGACGCCAGTCTGTCGCAGGGCCACAAAGACAAACAAACACAGACACACCCACACACACACCTACGGACAATTTAAAGAGTCCAATCCACCTAACCCGCATGTCTTTGGATGTGGGAGGAAACCGGAGCACCCAGAGGAAACCCACGCAAACACGGGGAGAACATGCAAACTCCACACAGAAAGGCCATGGGAATTGAACCAACGACCTTCTCGCTGTGAGGCAACAGTGCTAACCACTAAGCCACCATGCTGCCCTCCATTATAACTTTTACACTTAAATTTATATTCTGATATACGTTACCATGAAGAGATACAATTTATATCATGATATGAATTTTAAGTCATATCGCCAAGCCCTACTGTGCAGTAATCCTTTATTCTTCAGATAGTTGTAAAAGTAATTGAAGCAGATGAAATCTGACTATGTATCAGCTTCTTAAGCCCCAGTCAAACAGCACTAATGAAGAACACCAAAGCCAAAATGAAACAAGAAATCTGGACTTGCATTGCCTTTCAACTCTGGACACTTTATACTGTGGAGACTTTTAAATCACGTCTAAAGACCCATTTGTTTTCTTTGTTTTATCATTAGTGTCATGATGTGTTTTTATTCTTGTATTCTTTTATGGTTGCCTTTTTATTGTTTTTTAATTTTAAATTCAGTTTTTTCAGTTTTTATTATGTTGTGTGAAGCGCCTTGAGACGATTTCATCGTGAATTGACGCTATATAAATTAATACATTTATTTATTTATTTATTTCAGAGACATCGTTTAACAGTTGTCCAGCTTCATTTCTGTAGCTGGCGCTTCGTCAGAATTTTCAAAACTGTTGAAAAATGTGAATGATCTTCTGTGAGCAATGGACTGGTTTTGGTGTTGTTAGATCTCAGTGCTGCGTTTGATACCGTGGATCATCATATTTTGCTCAATAGGTTGGAGAACTTTTTTGGGATTACTGGAAGTGCCCTTGCCTGGTTGACGTCATATCTGTCCAGTCGTTCTCAATGTGTCTTGTATAATGGCACTACCTCTTACCTTGCTGACATGCAATTTGGGGTTCCACAGGGATCTGTTTTAGGCCCCTTGCTTTTCTCCCTGTATGTGGCACCCCTTGGGCGTATACTGCGGAGTTTTGGGATTGCCTTTCATTGTTATGCTGATGATACTCAGTTGTACAGGCCGATAACAGCGGGAAATCTCACTCCCATAAAATCCCTGGAGGACTGTCTTCTATCAGTGAGAAGTTGGATGTCTAGTAACTTCCTACTTTTAAACTTTGATAAGACCGAAATGATGGTTCTTGGTCCAGCGAGACATCGGCATCAGTTTGACCAGCTGGTGCTCAGCCTGGGTTCATGTGTCATACATCATACGGACAAAATGAGGAACCTTGGTGTAATTTTTGATCCCACGTTGCCTTTTGACCTCCACATCAGGGATGTTACTAGGACTGCTTTTTTCCATCTGAGAAATATAGCGAGGATCCGCCCCATCCTGTCTATGGCTGATGCTGAGACCCTGATTCATACTTTTGTTTCTTCTAGACTAGATTATTGTAATGTTCTATTTTCAGGGTTACCGCAGTCCAGCATTAGAGGTCTTCAGCTGGCTCAGAACGCTGCCGCCAGACATCTGACACGTAGTAGAAGGTCTGAACATATCACACCCATTTTGGCATCTTTGCACTGGCTCCCTGTCTCTGTGAGAGCAGATTTTAAAGTTTTGTTATTGACTTATAAAGGTTGTTCATGGACTGGCGCCATCTTATCTGGCTGATCTGGTGGAACTCTACGTGCCGGCCCGGGCTTTGCGGTCGCAGGATGCGGGACTTCTCTGTGTTCCCAGGGTGAAGACGTCAGCAGGTCAAAGAGCCTTTTCGTATCGTGCACTCACCCTGTGGAACAGTCTTCCTGCGACCATGAGGCGGTTGGAGTCCGTGGACATTTTTAAGTCAAGACTCAAAACCTATTTTTATTCTCTTTCTTATGGATAGTTTTTATTTTTATTTGTTTTATTCTTTTACTTCTGTTTTTATTTATGTATTTGAATTTTTTATTCATTTTTAATTATTTATTCAATTTTATGTTGACTTGTTTTATGTAAGGCACCTTGAGATGGCTTTTGCTGTGATTTGGCGCATTATAAGCTAATTAAATTAAATTAAATTAAACGAATCCTGGTGACAGCCTCAATTTGTCCATATTCTTTTTTGCTTTATGTCTTGACGGTTCCTCATCGTTTGTGTAGTTCCCGTACCATCAACGTTCCATCTGACTGTCGCCCAACCTCCCAAGTCTGACGTCTTGCTTGAACACTGACAATATCTGAACGGATCAAGAACTAAAGATCCGATGGCCTGAACGTGACTCGTCCATGTGTGGTACGAAAAGCAACATTTTCATGCAGAAACAATAGCGGCAAGAACGTTTGATCAACTACATTAACTATTTACGCAAATAGCAGCCATCTCTGGCTGCTACCTGCGTGTGCACACACATGTTGTAGTGAAGACAGACCTGTTGTCAAGACAACCAAATCACAGCTGCAGGTGACTGTGGAGAGCACAGGCTGGCTGCAGAGCACAGACTCGCTGTACAGCACAGACTGGCGCTCGGTCTCTCACGTCATCAAGAATGTTTCATTTTGATTTTGTTTAAAGCATCAAGGTTGCCGTTCACTTCGTTTTTCTCTTGTTAGTTTCGGCTTCATTTTCGTCTTTTATGAGCTCTGCACTTGCAGGCTTTTCGGGGATGGGCTCCTTCATCCACTTTTTCTTGATGATTTGTGGCTTTAGGACTTTTTCCTTCTTTCAGCTAACGCCATGTGCCGTGTGACCGGGCCCTTAAAAAGTGCTTAGTGGTAATTAGTCATTTATAGTCAAACTTGTGATTTAGGCACAGATATTGTTGTGACAATGATTACAGATCTTGAAGAAAGAATCAAATTTCTGCGATATATATAGAAATGGACTATATGCACGCATTAGTTCCACGTTCTATGTCAGATGGCACCAGAAATTTCGGTTTGGGGGAGACTATAGCAGAGCGCACTGTACTGGTATGATGGCTGAGTCCTCAGAGTTTAGTCGCTCTTTACTCGAGCTTCCCAAAGTCTCAGTAAATGATGTGAGATGGATTGTACATTTAGCGACCTCAACGCCACAGAACCTGATGGAGAAAGGACTTAAATTTTATGTTTGTTCTTACATTCCTTTGAAGGCAAGCTGCTAATGCTAGCATTAACTAGCAACTGGACAACAATGTTTCAAGCTTTCTCATTTTCACGACGATACTTCAGCCTAAGATTAATGTTATCGCTTTAATACAGACTGGTGTTTTCACATGATACCTTTGTAATTTTCAGGGTCAGGTTAAAAACTGTCTGACGGGGGAAGTAGCAGTTGGAGCTCGGTGTTACCCGTCAATGAAGAAGTCCAAGGCTCCACACCGAGAGTAGGACTAGCAGTTAAATTCTGGCGTTCATAGTCCCGTTGGACTCATTCTGTTGTTCTACAGAACATGTTCAAAGATTTAAAGACACCACGTTTCATCTTGTAATGCCTTTCATAGCTTCTTTGCAGACCACTGCAAACAGAACTGTTATTAGTTCTGCCTGTGTAATCCCTCAGTCATCCAGAAGGTTCCCATAGTACAAAATATAAATTCTGTCTACTGGGCAAGGGTTTCCAGATGACAGCATTTTTTTTTAAACCATGTTACTAGTTAGCATATATTATTATTATTATTATTATTATAAGGTAAGATGAAACAAGATGAAATGGTGATCATGCAAGGATGAGGAAGCTGAGTAGAACTAGGAAGATGGTTTGATTTCAAAAGTCTGAGATCTATTTTCTTTATGTAGTGGTTTAAAATGACTTGAAATATCCCAATTTGTATCACATGTAAATATAGAGTCAACCTACTCAGCTGCCTTTTGTACTGCTTTTAAATGCATTTTACTTCAGACTGTCATGACTGTGTTGAATTGTCACTGCAGATTACGCTGCGTGATTCATCTCCAGTAGTGGTGGCAAGGAGTTCCTGCTCTTGTGTGGCTGGCAGGGCACTGTGTCATCATTTAGTTGCCCTGCTGTATCAGACCACACATTACTCTGAGAGGAGCATGCAAGAGGGTAACTGCATCTCACGTTAGAGAGGTTTGTCATGTGCGAGGAGAAAAGTCTGCTGAGAATTTGGCAGAGAGGATCATCAGGGGCACAAAGCAAACTGCACCGATGAGAAGAGGACTCAACATGGAAGCAGGAGCTTTAAAAGATTATGCAACCATGAAGAACCTCAACCTATCACCATGCAAATTCATCATTCATCCAGACGCACCGTGGCTTGGAGCATCACCCAATGGGCTGGTGTATGATCCTCTGGAGAAACCAACGTGTGGCCTGGTCAAAATTAAATGTCCCAATGCTCAGAGCTACGTTGACTGCAGGTACCTCACTGTGCACCAGGGCCAGCGCAAACTCAAGGAGAGTCATGCAGGTCCAGGGGCAGCCGCTGCTAACTGGGATGAAGTGGTGCGATTTTGTTGTGTGTGCCAATAATGACATGTTTGTTCAGTGCATTTACAGAGATGCGGAAGTGCTGTCAAAACTGAAACAGAAATGTGATTTGTTTTTCTTTTATACTTACCTCTGAAAGTACCTTTTTAACTTAAGGATGAGTTAATGAAGACCTATTATCAGTGTTGCCAGAAGGGGCAGTTTTCCACCTCATTGGGCTTCTTTTACTGGCTTCTGGGCGGGAAAAAGCGTTGGGCGAGTGCATATACAGGGTGAACACAAAAACACTCCTTGATTTCAAATATTTACAATATCAAAAGTTACACTAATATTTTTACAATTTTGGTATTTTACAGTTGCAGAAACTCGTTTTTTCTCTTTTGCAGATTCTTCTTCAAAATTGTTATTCATGTAACTTTTGATATTATAAATATGTGAAACCAAGGAGTGTTTTTGTGTTCACCCTCTATATTTAGTTGGTGGTTTTTGATGCTTCACAGACCAAAATTGATAGTGTTTATTTATTGATGTGTTTGATACAATCTCTGAATATAGTCAGACAGACAGTTGTATTAAGTCTAATATCAGTTTGCATCTCTCTTTAGTGTTCTAGTTTTACAGATTTTAATGTGTATTGTTGCAAATGAGTTTTATACACTAAACTTTCCAGTAATCAGATTACTTTCATTCATTTGACAATATTTATTAAATTTTTCACAATACTTTTGTTTTTCTCCCTTACTACAAATGGTATAACAGATTAGTTTTCATTAGAATGTAGGCTGAACTGAACTGTACACACACATTAGCTTTCATCAGATTGTAAAATTAACTATACACAGATTATAATTAATTGTATGTGTGGCTGAAAAATAACTGGACTATATACATTCCATTTTCACAAAGAAAATTACAAACAAACTTTAACAAGGGGTCCACTCTGGTAGTTTGTCAAGAGGCAGGTCACAGTAAAAAGTTGACTGATGCTACCAGTTAAGGACGAGGGGATCACTGTGCTGAATAACTTGTGTTCTTTAACCCTTCCTATCACACGCTTAACATGGACTCTGAGCCGTGCAATAGACTGGGTCTTCCTCACCTCTGCTCCAGATAGATGTGTCTTCTTTTTGAGAAAAGCAGGTATGTAGACTGTGCAGGGGACCAGATCTTCCATGTCCAATCTGTTATCCACCATTATGGCCATTGAGAGCTTCAGGAGAGACACCAGACCAGACTGCTTCAGGATCTCCTGGTCACTGATGGAGCCTTCATAGAGAGGGGAGATGAATGTGAGCGGTCCACGAGAGGCGATCCCAATCAGCCCCTTAAATGTGCTGTGGGACTTGTAGCCTGAGTACAGCTCACTCTTCAGCACTAGAGAGTCGGGCATTTGACGTTGATGTGGGTGTCTGCATAGTCGACAAAGACCTCTGGCATGTTCTGCTTTATGGTCTCCTCGTCCTGCCAAATACCAACAGCTCCAAGCACCTCATACAGGAAGTTAGCCCAGGCGGTAATAATCTGGTTAACAGTTGACGTGGATCTTAAATCTTTTAGCCAGATCCTTCTGTACCAGGGCCAATGACAAATAGCACATGAAGAGAAAGAACTCATCAATGGGCTGAAGAGACTTAAAAAAGAAAAGGAAAATATATGGTTATTATCAGTTGTCCTTGGGGTATTCACACACACACACACACACACACACACACACACATCTTCAACTGCTTAGTCCAATTAAGGGTCGCAGGGGCTGGAGCCTATCCCAGCAGTCATAGAGCAAAAGGCGGGGGTACACCCAGGACAGGACGCCAGTCTGTCACAGGGCCACAAACAGACAAACAAACACAGTCACACCCACACGCACACCTACGAACAATTTAAAGATTCCAATCCTCCTAACCTGCATGTCTTTGGATGTGGGAGGAAACCGGAGCACCTGGAGGAAACCCACGCAAACTCCACACAGAAAGGCCACAGGCGGGAACTGAACCCATGACCTTCTCGCTGTGAGGTAACAGTGCTAACCACTAAGCCACCATGCTGCCCTTCGGGTAATCACATTATTATCTGTATTTCCAGAATACAATCAAATAAAAAAAAAATGTGCTTACAGTTGGAAAAGGTTGGTGAACATCCTGTCCAGGAGTTGGAGTCTGTGTCCTTGTCACACGCACCATGTCAGGTAAGGCAGGTTCAATCTGGCTCCAAAACGACATCAGGTGTGTGTAACTTGCAAACCTGTTCATGAGACATAGAAAAATACCATTTGTTAGCAATTTTGAAACCACTCTTGATTATCCTAAAGTTATTTGCAACAATAATGCAACACAGAAAAAAAAAAACCAGAAGGAAATAATGGTGTTTATTGTGCATGGAAATGTACAAACAATTGCAAGTTGCTGTTTGAGTATGTGAAAAGCAGGTGGCACTAATGCATTCCTTTTAACCAAGTTTAACTACAACGTGACATTTATCCAAATTAAAACTGTAGAAATAAGACATTGCAACAGATCAAATAAGATTTATAGACTGCCAAGTGTCAGTCAATGATGGTAAAAGTAAAAGAGAATAATTGAGCCCTATCGTTCTGTGGTAACATATGTTTGAAACATTCATGTTAGTCATTCAAACGTTCTAGGCTTCGTACCTTGATATATAACCTGATGTCATCATCGGAGGAAGCAAACTGCTCTAAGCCAAACTTGCAGCTGACGGCCATCTCCTCCATTTGCCTCCGTAGAGCAGACCGGAGCGCTTCAGTCTTGTCACGTGCCAGATCGACTGCAGCTGGCTCCGCAGAAGAGCAGTAGTTGTGGTCAGGAAAAGTTACCTCCATCGCTGGTTCCTCCAGGTGATCAGCAAGAGGGTTTGGTCATTCTCTTCAATCCCAAACACCGGGACGAGGGACAGGAAAAGAATAGTTGTTATACTCGAAAAGAACGGGGATGGCTCCTTTTTTTAACAAACGAGGCCTCTGTGAGGTTGACGGCTGGAGCACATCAGCAGGCAGAAAATGCCGAGAACAGACTCTGGTGTTACTTGTTACTGCAAAATGATTCCTCCGAATATCTGACCCATTTCCTTTGCAGCTCAGCATCTTTCGGGAATGAGAAAAAACTCAAAAAGGAGTTACACCGTGCAGAAGCTGTATATTTGGGAACACAGCAGTAATAGCTTGATGTGCTATCCTCTCTCCTCTGGAAGGAAAACTTGGTCTTCTTTGAGGTCATGACGGATACACACACCCACAAAAATAGGAACAATGACAAAAAAAATAAAAATAAAAATACTAGAAATGTAAATTGATTAAAGTTTTTGGATATCAAATAGACTCACTGGCCTCCGCCATAACCGGAAGAAGCACAGCAATCTGAGATTTTAATGGAAATACGTCACACCACTCCGAGCATATGGTCCATAGTATGAACTGTTATTAATTTGTTGCTTATTCATAGTGGCAGGTAGTATAATGAACATTTTCCATGTAGAAATACTGTGAACTGTTATTAATTTGTTGCTTATTCATAGTGGCAGGTAGTATAATGAACATTTTCCATGTAGAAATACTGTGAACTGTTATTAATTTGTTGCTTATTCATAGTGGCAGGTAGTATAATGAACATTTTCCATGTAGAAATACTGTGAACTGTTATTAATTTGTTGCTTATTCATAGTGGCAGGTAGTATAATGAACATTTTCCATGTAGAAATACTGTGAACTGTTATTAATTTGTTGCTTATTCATAGTGGCAGGTAGTATAATGAACATTTTCCATGTAGAAATACTGTGAACTGTTATTAATTTGTTGCTTATTCATAGCGGCAGGTAGTATAATGAACATTTTCCATGTAGAAATACTGTGAACTGTTATTAATTTGTTGCTTATTCATAGCGGCAGGTAGTATAATGAACATTTTCCATGTAGAAATACTGTGAACTGTTATTAATTTGTTGCTTATTCATAGCGGCAGGTAGTATAATGAACATTTTCCATGTAGAAATACTGTGAACTGTTATTAATTTGTTGCTTATTCATAGCGGCAGGTAGTATAATGAACATTTTCCATGTAGAAATACTGTGAACTGTTATTAATTTGTTGCTTATTCATAGCGGCAGGTAGTATAATGAACATTTTACATGTAGAAATACTGTGAACTGTTATTAATTTGTTGCTTATTCATAGCGGCAGGTAGTATAATGAACATTTTACATGTAGAAATACTGTGAACTGTTATTAATTTGTTGCTTATTCATAGCGGCAGGTAGTATAATGAACATTTTACATGTAGAAATACTGTGAACTGTTATCAATTTGTTGCTTATTCATAGCGGCAGGTAGTATAATGAACATTTTACATGTAGAAATACTGTGAACTGTTATCAATTTGTTGCTTATTCATAGCGGCAGGTAGTATAATGAACATTTTACATGTAGAAATACTGTGAACTGTTATTAATTTGTTGCTTATTCATAGTGGCAGGTACTACAATGAACATTTTACATGTAGAAATACTGTGAACTGTTATTAATTTGTTGCTTATTCATAGTGGCAGGTACAATAATGAACATTTTCCATGTAGAAATACTGTGAACTGTTATTAATTTGTTGCTTATTCACAGTGGCAGGTACAATAATGAACATTTTCCATGTAGAAATACTGTGAACTGTTATTAATTTGTTGCTTATTCACAGTGGCAGGTACTATAATGAACATTTTCCATGTAGAAATACTGTGAACTGTTATTAATTTGTTGCTTATTCACAGTGGCAGGTACTATAATGAACATTTTCCATGTAGAAATACTGTGAACTGTTATTAATTTGTTGCTTATTCACAGTGGCAGGTACTATAATGAACATTTTCCATGTAGAAATACTGTGAACTGTTATTAATTTGTTGCTTATTCACAGTGGCAGGTACTATAATGAACATTTTCCATGTAGAAATACTGTGAACTGTTATTAATTTGTTGCTTATTCACAGTGGCAGGTACAATAATGAACATTTTCCATGTAGAAATACTGTGAACTGTTATTAATTTGTTGCTTATTCACAGTGGCAGGTACAATAATGAACATTTTCCATGTAGAAATACTGTGAACTGTTATTAATTTGTTGCTTATTCACAGTGGCAGGTACAATAATGAACATTTTCCATGTAGAAATACTGTGAACTGTTATTAATTTGTTGCTTATTCACAGTGGCAGGTACAATAATGAACATTTTCCATGTAGAAATACTGTGAACTGTTATTAATTTGTTGCTTATTCACAGTGGCAGGTACAATAATGAACATTTTACATGTACAACCCCTGGCAAAAATTATGGAATCATCGGCCTCGGAGGATGTTCATTCAGTTGTTTAATTTTGTAGAAAAAAAGCAGATCACAGACATGACACAAAACTAAAGTAATTTCAAATGGCAACTTTCTGGCTTTAAGAAACACTATAAGAAATCAAGAAAAAAAGATTGTGGCAGTCAGTAACGGTTACTTTTTTAGACCAAGCAGATCGAAAAAAAATATGGAATCACTCAATTCTGAGGAATAAATTATGGAATCACCCTGTAAATTTTCATCCCCAAAACTAACATCTGCATCAAATCAGATCTGCTCGTTAGTCTGCATCTAAAAAGGAGGGATCACACCTTGGAGAGCTGTTGCACCAAGTGGACTGACATGAATCATGGCTCCAACACGAGAGATGTCAATTGAAACAAAGGAGAGGATTATCAAACTCTTAAAAGAGGGTAAATCATCACGCAAAGTTGCAAAAGATGTTGGTTGTTCAGTCAGCTGTGTCTAAACTCTGGACCAAATACAAACAACATGGGAAGGTTGTTAAAGGCAAACATACTGGTAGACCAAGGAAGACATCAAAGCGTCAAGACAGAAAACTTAAAGCAATATGTCTCAAAAATCGAAAAATGTACAACAAAACAAATGAGGAAGGAATGGGAGGAAACTGGAGTTAACGTCTGTCACCGAACTGTAAGAAACCGCCTAAAGGAAATGGGATTTACATACAGAAAAGCTAAACGAAAGCCATCATTAACACCTAAACAGAAAAAAACAAGGTTACAATGGGCTAAGGAAAAGCAATCGTGGACTGTAGATGACTGGATGAAAGTCATATTCAGTGATGAATCTCGAATCTGCATTGGGCAAGGTGATGATGCTGGAACTTTTGTTTGGTGCCGTTCCAATGGGATTTATAAAGATGACTGCCTGAAGAGAACATGTAAATTTCCACAGTCATTGATGATATGGGGCTGCATGTCAGGTAAAGGCACTGGGGAGATGGCTGTCATTACATCATCAATAAATGCACAAGTTTACATTGATATTTTGGACAATTGAAAGGATGTTTGGGGATGATGAAATCATTTTTCAAGATGATAATGCATCTTGCCATAGAGCAAAAACTGTGAAAACATTCCTTGCAAAAAGACACATAGGGTCAATGTCATGGCATAGGGTCAATATCAACGAGCAGATGTGATTTGATGCAGGTGTTAGTTTTGGGGATGAAAATTTACAGGGTGATTCCATAATTTTTTCCTCAGAATTGAGTGATTCCATATTTTTTATCTCTGCTTGGTCTAAAAAAGTAACAGTTACTGACTGCCACAATCTTTTTTCTTGATTTCTTATAGTGTTTCTTAAAGCCAGAAAGTTGCCATTTGAAATGACTTTAGTTTTGTGTCATGTCTGTGATCTGCTTTTTTTCTACAAAATTAAACAACTGAATGAACATCCTCTGAGGCCGGTGATTCCATAATTTTTGCCAGGGGTTGTAGAAATACTGTGAACTGTTATTAATTTGTTGCTTATTCATAGTGGCAGGTACAATAATGAACATTTTACATGTAGAAATACTGTGAACTGTTATTAATTTGTTGCTTATTCATAGTGGCAGGTACAATAATGAACATTTTACATGTAGAAATACTGTGAACTATTATTAATTTGTTGCTTATTTATAATTAGAGGTCCTATAATGAATATTTCTACATTGTACATAGCATAAGTATCGAATTTCATTGAATTAAAATGTTTTATGATATTACCATTAAATATCTTTCAGTATACTTATAATTACAATTTAATACATGTTATACATGTTATCAGTACCACATAAGTGAGAAGAATAAATATCTTTTGTTGTGTAAACATCACTTTTTTTAACGAAATCGACAACCCCTGAAGAAAATTAGTAAAATATTACCCAACTGAATCTTCAATTGTTACAGTATTTCAATCAAACTTCAATATTTTTCGATGAAGAAAACGGTGCTCGGTCAAAAGCTTTGCCTGAATTTACTGAACATAAGCAGACGTCGTCTAAGCAAATCACATAGCGGCTAGCTAGCTAGCCCTTAGCCAATAATGACAAATAACTTAAAACATCGCGTCTGCAGGAATCAACGCCACGGAACATCCATCCGCGATAAAACAGAAAACCCTCTGCAAATAGGGAACTCACCCGCTTCACGAAGTAATTTTACTTTAAATGCAGCGTTGCTGTTATCAGTGAGAAAAATAACTCTGGTCTTCTGCTAACGCAACCGAAGCTAACAGCCCACTGGGGCTGCCCGAATCGGTGCCTGACCTAAATAACATAAATAACATAACACAGACGCAACAACTAAAGGGAATTTACAAAACAACAGATGACCCAGACGACTGGCAAAAAAGCAGAAATCCTCCGAAAAGCGGGGATTTTTAATCCCTGCGTCTCTCTACATAAATTTGTAAATAAACAAAGTTCTAATCAACTGAACAAACTTGCAATAATAAAATAATAAGTATTGGTGTGTATTTATGACTCAAAAAGCGTCGTCTAGCAAAAATATCAATGGCTCAAAAGAAGCATAATTTAGCCTCGGGGCCATTTCTGCAGACGCACGGGTTGAGTGTGTAGTGTAGAGTTCTACACTACACGACACTAGTGTAGAACACGACGTAGACGACACAAGAATGACAGACAGACACAAGAATGCCGTGCAACCCCTCAGGGTCCAAGGTGGAGACAAGGCAGAAGGCATGGCTGGAGAAGTCCAGTTGCAGTAGGGGTCTGTCTGGAAAGGATGTACTCAGGGATGGTGGAGCAGAACATGACCGGGGGCCTCGTGTACAAAGCGTGCGTACAAACAAAAGCCTGGCATACACCTGTCTCCACGTCTACGTGCAGATGTTTCAAAGGTGACTTGAGCATGGAAATATGCGGTGCATCATGCAAAAATCCTGGCTGGTGTACACAGACAGAGAGTAAAAACCTGACTTGGGCCATAACTCAGGGGAGCCTGACTTGGACTTGACATAAGGAAAACTGACTAGGATGTAGGATCACAACATGACTAGAGAGACACCTAGGAACCCAATTTGGGACTTGAAACAGACCAGGAAGAAGCACAGTTAACAACATGACTGGGGACTTGAAAACCCAACTGGGGACTTAACACGGGACATGACTAGAGACTACCCACAAGGGAACATGATCAAGATTTAGGACATGACCAGGAACTACACTTGGAAGAAAACTAGAGACTAGACATAGACCAGGGCCTATACCCGGAAACCAACACAGGACTGGACACAGACCAGGGAGGATGCTCAGGTAAAAACACAACTGGAGACTTGTACACATAACTGGTTACTTAACACAGACTTTGACTAGAAACCTAACAACAGAAACAGGACTTGGGATGAGACATGGGCCTAGGGCAAAAACATGACTTGGGACCAGATACACACAGAAAAACTCAGAACCCAGAAAAAGAGGCTTGGAGCTAATGTTGCAGGAGGTGACTGAGTGACTACCGGAATGGAAGAAACTTCACTGGGGAAAAAAATCCTAGGAGACTAAGGTCTGACTAGACAGGGACTGCTCCCAGGGGATCCATGGTATGGCCAGAATCCTTTGTCACGGTTTGGGCTCTGGGGCCCTGGACCTACCATCACAGATTGACCAGGGACTAGGGTTTAGGACTCAAATGCAGGGAGCAGACAAATTCAGTAGACAGATTCTGGCCATCAATTCAATTCAATTTCAATTTTTTTTTTTTTTTATAGCGCCAAATCACAACAAACAGTTGCCCCAAGGCGCTTTATATTGTAAGGCAAGGCCATACAATAATGATGTAAAACCCCAATGGTCAAAACGACCCCCTATGAGCAAGCACTTGGCGACAGTGGGAAGGAAAACTCCATTTTAACAGGAAGAAACCTCCAGCAGAACCAGGCTCAGGGAGGGGCAGTCTTCTGCTGGGACTGGTTGGGGCTGAGGGAGAGAACCAGGAAAAAGACATGCTGTGGAAGAGAGCAGAGGTCAATCACTAATGATTAAATGCAGAGTGGTGCATACAGAGCAAAAGGAGAAAGAAACACTCAGTGCATCATGGGAACCCCCCAGCAGTCTAAGTCTATAGCAGCATAACTAAGGGATGGTTCAGGGTCACCTGATCCAGCCCTAACTATAAGCTTTAGCAAAAAGGAAAGTTTTAAGCCTAATCTTAAAAGTAGAGAGGGTGTCTGTCTCCCTGATCTGAATTGGGAGCTGGTTCCACAGGAGAAGAGCCTGAAAGCTGAAGGCTCTGCCTCCCATTCTACTCTTACAAACCCTAGGAACTACAAGTAAGCCTGCAGTCTGAGAGCGAAGCGCTCTATTGGGATGATATGGTACTATGAGGTCCCTAAGATAAGATATTCAAAACCTTATAAGTAAGAAGAACAATTTTAAATTCTATTCTGGAATTAACAGGGAGCCAATGAAGAGATGCCAATATGGGTGAGATATGCTCTCTCCTTCTAGTCCCCGTCAGTACTCTAGCTGCAGCATTTTGAATTAACTGAAGGCTTTTCAGGGAACTTTTAGGACAACCTGATAATGAATTACAATAGTCCAGCCTAGAAGAAATAAATGCATGAATTAGCTTTTCAGCATCACTCTGAGACAAGACCTTTCTAATTTTAGAGATATTGCGCAAATGCAAAAAAGCAGTCCTACATATTTGCTTAATATGCGCATTGAAGGACATATCCTGATCAAAAATGACTCCAAGATTTCTCACAGTATTACTGGAGGTCAGGGTAATGCCATCCAGACTAAGGATCTGGTTAGACACCATGTTTCTAAGATTTGTGGGGCCAAGTACAATAACTTCAGTTTTATCTGAATTTAAAAGCAGGAGATTAGAGGTCATCCATGTCTTTATGTCTGAAAGACATTCCTGCAGTTTAACTAATTGGTGTGTGTCCTCTGGCTTCATGGATAGATAAATCTGGGTATCATCTGTGTAACAATGAAAATTTAAGCAATGCTTTCTAATAACACTGCCTAAGGGAAGCATGTATAAAGTGAATAAAATTGGTCCTAGCACAGAACCTTGTGGAACTCCATAATTAACCTTAGTCTGTGAAGAAGATTCCCCATTTACATGAACAAATTGTAATCTATTAGATAAATATGATTCAAACCACCGCAGTGCAGTGCCTTTAATACCTATGGCATGCTGTAATCTCTGTAATAAAATTTTATGGTCAACAGTATCAAAAGCAGCACTGAGGTCTAACAGGACAAGCACAGAGATGAGTCCACTGTCTGAGGCCATAAGAAGATCATTTGTAACCTTCACTAATGCTGTTTCTGTACTATGATGAATTCTGAAACCTGACTGAAACTCTTCAAATAGACCATTCCTCTGCAGATGATCAGTTAGCTGTTTTACAACTACCCTTTCAAGAATTTTTGAGAGAAAAGGAAGGTTGGAGATTGGCCTATAATTAGCTAAGATAGCTGGGTCAAGTGATGGCTTTTTAAGTAATGGTTTAATTACTGCCACCTTAAAAGCCTGTGGTACATAGCCAACTAATAAAGATAGATTGATCATATTTAAGATCGAAGCATTAATAAATGGTAGGGCTTCCTTGAGCAGCCTGGTAGGAATGGGGTCTAATAGACATGTTGATGGTTTGGAGGAAGTAACTAATGAAAATAACTCAGACAGAACAATTGGGGAGAAAGAGTCTAACCAAATACCAGCATTACTGAAGGCAGCCGAACATAAAGATATGTCTTTGGGATGGTTATGAACAATTTTTTCTCTAATAGTTAAAATTTTATTTGCAAAGAAAGTCATGAAGTCATTACTAGTTAAAGTTAAAGGAATACTCAGCTCAATAGAGCTCTGACTCTTTGTCAGCCTGGCTACCATGCTGAAAAGAAACCCGGGGTTGTTCTTATTTTCTTCAATTAGTGATGAATAGTAAGATGTCCTAGCTTTACGGAGGGCTTTTTTATAAAGCAACAGACTCTTTTTCCAGGGTAATGAAGATCTTCTAAATTAGTGAGACGCCATTTCCTCTCCAACTTACGGGTTATCTGCTTTAAGCTACGAGTTTGTGAGTTATACCACGGAGTCAGGCACTTCTGATTTAAGGCTCTCTTTTTCAGAGGAGCTACAGCATCCAGAGTTGTGCTCAATGAGGATGTAAAGCTACTGATGAGAAAATCTATCTCACTCACAGAGTTTAGGTAGCCACTCTGCCCTGTGTTGGTATATGGCATTGGAGAACATAAAGAAGGAATCATATCCTTAAACCTAGTTACAGCGCTTTCTGAAAGACTTCTACTGTAATGAAACTTATTCCCCACTGCTGGGTAGTCCATTAAAGTAAATGTAAATGTTATTAAGAAATGATCAGACAGAAGGGGGTTTCAGGGAATACTGTTAAGTCTTCAATTTCTATGCTATATGTCAGAACAAGATCTAAAGTATGATTAAAGTTGTGGGTGGACTCATTTACATTTTGAGCAAAACCAACTGAATCTAATAATAGATTAAATGCAGTGTTGAGGCTGTCATTCTCAGCATCTGTGTGGATGTTAAAATCGCCCACTATAATTATCTTATCTGAGCTAAGCACTAAGTCAGACAAATGGTCTGAAAATTCACAGAGAGTAAGTAAGTCCCTTTGGCTGCTCCCTTGTTTGCACTCGGGGTCGCCACAGCAAATCCAAGGTGGATCTGCATGTTGATTTGGCACAGGTTTTACGCCGGATGCCCTTCCTGACGCAACTCCACATTACATGGAGAAATGTGGCAGGGGTGGGATTTGAACCCAGAACCTTCCGAACTGAAACCAAGCGCATTAACCACTTGGCCACCACAGAGAAACTCACAGTAACGACCAGCTGGACGATAGATAACAACAAATAAAACTGGTTTTTGAGACTTCCAATTTGGATGGACAAGACTAAGAGTCAAGCTTTCAAATGAATTAAAGCTCTGTCTGGGTTTTTGATTAATTAATAAGCTGGAATGGAAGATTGCTGCTAATCCTCCGCCTCGGCCCGTGCTACGAGCATTCTGACAGTTAGTGTGACTCGGGGGTGTTGACTCATTTAAACTAACATATTCATCCTGCTGTAACCAGGTTTCTGTAAGGCAGAATAAATCAATATGTTGATCAATTATTATATCATTTACTAACAGGGACTTAGAAGAGAGAGACCTAATGTTTAATAGACCACATTTAACTGTTTTAGTCTGTGGTGCAGTTGAAGGTGCTATATTATTTTTTCTTTTTGAATTTTTATGCTTAAATAGATTTTTACTGGTTATTGGTGGTCTGGGAGCAGGCACCGTCTCTACGGGGATGGGGTAATGAGGGGATGGCAGGGGGAGAGAAGCTGCAGAGAGGTGTATAAGACTACAACTCTGCTTCCTGGTCCCAACCCTGGATAGTCACAGTTTGGAGGGTTTAATAAAATTGGCCAGATTTCTACAGATGAGAGCTGCTCCATCCAAAGTGGGATGGATGCCGTCTCTCCTAACAAGACCAGGTTTTCCCCAGAAGCTTTGCCAATTATCTATGAAGCCCACCTCATTTTTTTTTTTTTTTTTTTTTTGAATCAGGAGATGATTCAAGGGTAAAAGCACTGATGCTGATGAGGTGAGATGACAATCAGCTGTGATGACACGCTGCTCTGACAATTCCCCACATGCTCCACTGACAGCAGGACTGAACCTTAACGTCACCCAGTGGCAGCTGCCCTCCTAGATGTGGAGGGGAAAAGTCATAATATATATATATTTATATATTTAAAAAGTATTATCAATGTCAGTTTTATTTAATAGTATATGCCTACATGTAATATGAACGATTAAAACAACACTTCCTCCAACTGACTCTCATTCAACAGTGCATTTCCACTTACAGAAGCAGAGAACGTATCATTCCTCGTCTTGGGCGCTCATTCAAAGCGCCCTTGAAGTGCATCGAAATAACCAATCGTATGTAGTTACTAGGGAAAATTAATAAATATTTGGCAAATCAACATTGCCAAAATTAATGGCTTTGGGGCGCCGGAATTTTAGCCCATGCTACAAAAATGTGGGACGTTAGATTACAGTCAGTGATACACGTGACGCTGCACCTGCTGCTGTCAGTCAGTCAGTCAGGAAGAGATGATGGTGACGACGATGATTGGGTTATATTTATCTATTTTTATTTTGTCTCCGTGTGTTTTGCTGGAGTAAGTTGAAGAACTCTTCGGAGGTTTAAAACGGGACAAAACTCATCAAATCAGTGACACCAAAGTTTGTCGGGGATCCTTTTGGAGGTGCGCACATCAGATCTTTCTCGTGGTTTAATGACAACTGCACATCCCGGTTGGAGGAGAGACGTTTGTCTGACTCGTTATAAACCGTGTCAGGCTTCATTCACACTGTCAGCGCGCACACGTCACGGAGGCTGCTGATCTGCGCTCTTTACTGCGGGGTAGAAAGAAGCGCATCCACCTCTGCCAGCTGCGGACTGACTCCTCTGGATCCACTTCAGCTCAGGTGACGAGCTGCTCGGATTTATTCCCCAATGTTGCTCCTGGTGTGGAAACGCGGATGAAAATTTAAGATAAAACGAATGAGTGATGGTTTTTTGTTTGTTTTAGAGGGTCAAGGCTGTGATCTTTATTGGGACAGCAGACCAGTTATAATGGTAATAGGGGAGGCCGGGGCAGTTTGTAACAGTGTTCAAAGCTGCAGCCATGCTGGTATTTTGATTTCACTACACATTATGAGGATCAGTTCACAGAAGTGAAATATACTTTGGAGTATTCCACAGTCTAAAACAAATTATTTGCTCAGTTTAAAAACAAAACAAAACCCTAAAATAGCAATTTGTGGCGTCTGCTGTGGGTGACGTCACCCACAGCAGACACCACAGTCCACACAGAAGAAATCCACCTTAGAACCACCTGGGGAGAAACAAAGACAGGACAGGAACCAGAGCAGACAGGACAAAATTTTTGGAAAAGAACTTCAATTTGCAGGTAAAAAAAAAAAAAAAATCCAGCAAATTTGTGTCCCCTGAGCCAGTCGACTCTCTGCTGTCAACATTTCAGCTGGAACTTCAGGTTTCATTCAAAAGTCTATTTACACAATAGTATAAACACTAAAATGACTCTTAGAAAATTTACAGCCGAAAATTTACAGCCCAGAATTTTATTTGGGGTTTGTCATCATTTTCCTCGCCTGCATAGTGCAGGGAAATAGTTGGAGAATAAACCCGGGTGAGCTCTGGTTATTAACTAGAACCGGTTCATGATGTCTGCTGCTGTACCTGTAAGGTCAGAGGTCGATGGTGGAGGTGGAACGAGGAGCGTCTTAAAGGGGAACAACATTTTTGCTGAATCAGCGGCGTTTCTGATTCTGTCATGAAGACAATTTGGCAGCAGAAATGCTGGAAGATCAACATGACAGAAGAGACGGACATGAACTGAGGACAACAGGGTGTCCAGATTTACAACACTGACGTTCAGCTGCTCTGATCCAGGTTTCTGACAGCTTCACTCAGCTGCCTTTATAACTGTAAATCCCTTTATCAGACACACGAGGGCAGCATTTCTCCACAAATAAAGGTGTTCACAGGATTTTCATGAAGAAACCGTCAGTTTGTCTGAAAGCACCAAGTGTGGTGTTTCTGTTGATGAAACAGTCGACGAGTCAAGGAGGTTTTCTGTCCTGTTTAAGGAGAATAAATTCTCTGATCATAAAGATTCTATAAGCGCATGGGCGCAATTTGGTGGGGGATAGGGGGGACATGTCCCCCCCACCTTTTCAACCAGGTGGAGAGAATATGGTATGTCTCCCCACCTTCTGACATATGTGTGTACTTGAAACATGCTATGTCAGTCTTATGTGCAAACCATGTCAGAATAGTATCTTTGTTTCTGCAAGTTTGTATTTTTAGCAGCATTGACTTGTTTACAACACCTGTTTCTTGTTTGTCACATTCGGAATTTTCTGGGACTGCATTTGCCCAGATTTGAAACCAAAAATACATAGTTGCCTCTAGGGACTAGTGTCTACACATAAGTATCAATGGACCATATGCTAATTTACTAAATTCTGAAAGTTAGAAAAGGAAATCAGAAAGTCTATCTGCAATTATTGCTTGATCTCCAAAATCAGTCTATACAAGCGAAATTATCTTCAGTATGAGTGTTGTCATTAGTGCCACTTCGAAAATTAAATTCATGATAAATAATTTATCCTAAACTTATGATCTGTTGTTTTTTCAAACTTATGCAAAAACAAATCTCGAGAAAAAAAATACAGTATGTGATAGTTAATAATTATTAAGAGCCTGTTCTTTCATATTTATGAATACATTTTACCACATTGCAGTTTTTTTTAATGAAAACTCAACCTATCATTGTTTTTGAGTTCTACACATGTGGTGATACCTTATTTACACCAGGATGTTAATAAAATCAATGCTGGCTATTCTCAGAATAAAGTACTTATATCCACAGTTTCAAATTGTATAAGTCAAATGGTGTCCACGTTATGGTCTTCTCAAAACATTAAAATTACTGTTCTGGATGCTCAGAATGCATCTGAGCTTATCTAGAAACCGTTGGCTTCTGGGGGCCTAAAGCAGCCCTCAAACCCCCGGCCCATTGGCTTCGGCCCTGCGGGCCTCGCACTTTGTCCCCCCTCAATTTCTAGTTCTAAATTGCACCCTTGTATAAGTGTGTAGTTTAGACTATTTATGACTGAATGTTCTGGAGTTATGGGTTAAAAACAGCAGAAAAGGTCACAAAGGTCAACTTCAGTCCACACAGGGGTCAAAAGTTAAAGTTGCTCTAAATGTGTTAAAAAGTGATGTAAATTATTCTGATCAGTCAAATAATGTGGTTTATGCTTTTTAAATGTTGATCCCTGTGTTGACCCCAACACAGGGGTCAACAACCACAGGACGTCACATTGGACAGAAATGAAATTCATGGTGATGATTTTGTTTGCTGTCATCTCAAAACTACAAAGTCACTCAGTTCTGACAAATACTCACATGTTGACCCGTAGAGAATCACAGGTTCTAGATGTGGTCATTTGTCCTATATACAGAGGACAGCTGACTTTTGGGAAAATCTTTGTATCGTTATGCTGCATTATTTTAAAGTATTAACAATGAAAAATTTCTTGGCTTTTATGAAAGTCTTTATTGAAGGTTTAATCTGTTTTCAGTTGTGTTCAATTTTCTAAAATGATTTTTTGTTGTTAATAAGCTTTTCTGAAGCTGCTTAACCAGGACAATATTCTATGTAAAGAAATTATAAATAACTGAGGTTTTATATTTGCACTGTGACAGTGTTCACATTAGATCAAATTTCTTTCTTTTTTCACACTGTTGAGACACAATTCTGCTGTTTTTGTCCAGAGTGTGAACATGTTAATTCTGGGTTTGGGGTCTCTCTCTCTCTCTCTCTCACACACACACACTCACTCACTCACTCACTCACTCACACACACACTCACACACACACTCACACACACACACACACACACACACACACACACACACACACACACACACACACACACACACACACACACACACACACACACACACACACACACACACACACACAGGCTTCAGTTTGTTTGACTGACAGGAAAACTGCTCACAGGAGCAAAGTCACAGTCATTTATTGATTATCTGCTGCACTCTGACAGTGACAGCAGAGTGAAGAACACAACAGTTAAACAGCTTTAAATTACAGGACTGACGGAGAGAATACAGCTTTTTTCTTTCTCGTCTCTGCGAGTCTCCAGTCCAGTAGGTGCCGGTAATGCAACAATAAGTTTGTCACCGTCATTAGAATCCAACGAAGAAGTGTTTCCTGTTGTGTTCCGAGGCTAAAGCTAGTTAGCTGGAGACGCTGGAAACTCTTGTGTGAACAGATCAAACTTCACTCTGTGATCCTCGAATATGTTTTTTGAAGAGCTCCAGAAGCACAAAGGTCGACAGTAAACCGGAAGAAGAAGAAAAGGCGAAGTTAGCGCGAAAAGGTGGAAGAGCTGAGAAGGTTGTTGAAACAGCGGCTAACTGCTGCTAATGAAGCCGAGATATTTGAGTTGGTAGAAACAAACAGATCGCAGAGCAGCAAGAAGAAACGAGTGGATTTAAAGAAGAGAAGAAACTAGTTTTCAAGCCTGAAGTTCGCTGATCCACAGCAGGTTTGTCCACTAAACTTTATTTCAGGGCCGTGGCTATTCGCACGGCGGCCGTGTTCATAATTCTCATTTCACGCACGGCAAGACTGGTGGCAAAACTTGGAACTATTTGTATAAACAAACATACTGCATTCAAGATGTCTTAACTCCTTTAATGTTTTTCGATTTTGATGATGTTTTTTATTCGGCCGTGTCCATAACTCTCATTTCAGTACAGTCACTTGCCCAGTTCCGGATCTTGCCGGTTCCGGATCACTGCTGTAGTATTTGCGCCGCCGTTTCTCGTAATCAGCGCGAATAAGTTAATACTTGGTACCAATGGAAAGACTGATGATTTGTCTACAATCGACCACAAGCTCGACCGGATCCAGCCGTCCTTGTGATCAGCAGAGGAATCAGAACATCCTGGTCTCCGTGGTGTGCGCGCGTTTTCTGACTCACTCATTCCTGCAAGTTTGAAAGTGACGATCTCTATTAAGTAGCAAAGGTGAGTTAGCCGTTTAATGTCATTGGTTCTAGAGTGGGAAAGTACTTACTTACTTGGGTAGAAAATGTCAGTGTGTTATGTCTTGCTGTTTAATTGCTGCGCGCGTTTAATTTGCCGGTTGCGGATCACTGAAGCAGCAGCCTCGTGTCTGTATTTGTGAGTCATGTGTACTTTGGGGGTCATCTCAGCATCACAAATGGGCATGAATGTGGGGGCTTTTACTTTTTAATTCGAGAGGAATCTCACCTCCACACTTCATATTTTGCTTGTAAAAACGTATAATGGCACCTTGCGAAACTAAGTAAATTCTCATTTAATAAGTATAATTTCTATCATTTTGTGTTAAAAACACATTCTCGGGCACAGTGTGTATCATTCTGCATTAGAAGGGCTTCAGCCAGATGCCAGGAATGACCCCAAAGTGACACAAAGTGTTGTGATCCAGAACCGGGCAAAGTGATCCATTTCTGGCAAATATTTGCACCACACATAATGTGGCTTCACACTTTAAGTAGAAGCGCTACTCCACCCAGACTTCTTCAGCTAGATAACATCCAAATACCCAATACAACAATACACAATTAAAGGACATTCAGTTGCATCATGGCTCCGTATAGCGGGAATTTAAAAAAGGTGATCCGGAACTGGGCAACCGTCTGTATTCACACGGCAAGACTCTGGTGGCAAAAGGCCAACCCTATTCGAACGGCGGCCGTGTCCATAGCTCTCATTTAATGCAATATGTTTGTTTATACAAGTAGTTCCACGTTTTGCCACCAGAGTCTTGCCCTGCAAATAGCCAAATGAGAATTATGAACACGGCGGCCGTGTGAATAGCCACTTCCTTATTATTTCAGACCAACTCCACCACATCTAAATGATAGCTGCTAGTTTGTGTTGGAGTTCTGATTATAGACTGAACACCAAATATCAGCAGAAATAAATAAGACAAACTGTGACTTATCATGATAAATGAAGGACAGTTCAGCTTGGTGATGGACTGATGAAGATGATCAATCGATACGATCGATTACAGTTTATCCTCTTTTTATACACACAAAAATGGAACTATGCTCACAATTAATAAAATCTGAAGCTCATGAATCAACATCATGACTCCAAACTGCTGAACTCTGAGTGCACTAACTTGCATGCTGCCCAGTAATAAAAATAACCACGACATTGTTCGCATTCAGAGCCACAACATTGTGACAAATGTGTGAATTAAAAAAAAAGGTACTTCTTAGTATTTGCTGTTGTTTTCTAAGGGCCCTGTCCCACTGGGGAGAGGATCAATTGCGCATGAATTGAGTACACAAATTACGGGCGTTCGTTGTCGTCCGCAATAAAAATGGCCAAAAATGACAAATGTCCCAGTATGAATTATGGATATATTAATAATATATAGCGAATATATGATGAACAATCACGGTTATACAGGGCTGTAGGCTTAGCTTTTTCACTAGGAGCACAGGTGCTCCTAGTGAAAAAATTTAGGAGCACAGATAAAAATTTAGGAGCACTGTGAAATTTCTTGATACAATTTTATTATTAACGCAAAGACACATACTGTACAGAGAGTACCTTTTCCACACACACTTTTTATATGATTCTATTGTTGTATTTATTTCATTGTTTTTTACTTCCTTTCTATCGTTATTTACATCATTGCTTTTGTCCATTTCATTACTTTTTGCTGTGTATTTCTTGTATTATTTTTATTTACAAAACATCATGCTATCCTCATGCGCTAGCCACGGAAAGATCTTAACCCAGTCTGATCCGAATTTATGAACTTTGCTAGTAGTTCTAGACCTACTGCCAGTTTCACTGCCTGTTGCCATCCCCTCCTGATCCTCCTCACCATTTTCCTCATCTCCCCAGGTTCTTCCCTCCCCTGGTTCCTTGGGTTTCCTTTGAAAGTATGACAGAATCATTTTCTAGTCTCCTCACACACCTTTCGTTGTAAATGTAGCTGCTATGCTAGTGCTCGCTTATCTGACTGCACGAGCTAGTCGCAAGCCAAGACTCAGAGCGTAGCGAATCAGTGCAGCTTGTGTGTTGAGACGTCACCGCGTCATCACAAGAGGTCTACATTTACCCGCTCAGTCACATTTTACAAGGGAAGGATAAAAAAGGAAATATTAAGTTGTAGACTCTTGTCGATTTGTACAGATGTGGGAATGGTTTTCTCTATGGGATATACAGTGTTCCCTCGTTTATCACGGGAGTTACGTTCTAAAAATAGCCCGCGATAGGCGAAATCCGCGAAGTGGCCAGCGTTATTTTTTACAATTATTATAGACGTTTTAAAGCTGTAAAACCCCTCACTACACACTTTATACACTTTTCTCAATCAGGCATGAACATTTTCTCACTTTTCTCTCGTGTGTAAACACTCTCAAAGTTCAAACCTGAGTAGAAAAATAAGACCAACCTGTTTTCAGGCCCAAACATTTGTTTGAGAAATAAAAATAGAACGTTTTACTATAAATAATTTTGATGGTTTTTAGAACTAACAAATTTAATTTTAACGATCAACGTACGAGGTTGGACACATAAGAAATTATTAATAGTGACTGGCCAGTATTTCACAGTTCCTCTGATCACGCCTCTTCGTCCTGGCGCCGCTGCGCTGTCACGTCTTTTTCCACTGACTCACACCTCGCTGCAGGTGTCTTTTTCCGAGTGTAGAACACACTTATGGGTAGTTGTTGGCACTCTTTTTTCTTCTGGGCGAGAAGATTCTTATAAACAGACACGCAGAACACAATGCGCGTGCTCTCCCTTCACGGTGTCGCGACCGACTGCTTGATGAGGCCGTGGAACACAGTGCACTGTAAAAAAAAAAAAAAAAAAAAAAAAGCATGCAAAATTGGACTAAAAAAAATCCGCGAAACAGCGAGGCCACGAAAGGTGAACCGTGTTATAGCGAGGGACCACTGTATTTATTTTAGGAGCAAAATGCGAATGAACGGGTTGAAATACATTCTCGCACACGTGCGCCCGTTTTATTTTTTTTCCTCGCACAATCAAATTTTAGGCGCAATATGTGAGCAAAACACTCAAACTGTACAGCCCTGTTATATAACGCATGTAGTGAGGAAACTGATCCGACACATTGAGATTATTGGCAGTATTACGGGTGTATTATGAATGCATTGCGCACGTGTTGCACGTGCACGGCATCTGCATTGCGGTCATAAAATAAGCTCACTCGGGCCGTCGGCATCACTATTCACACCAACAATACAGCCTCTGGAGCATTTGCTGGACTTGGACAAGTTGATCACAGAGTTAATGTTCATGTTGTCATGCAAGGGTTAACTGTTCATGAGTTTGGGGAGCGGGAGGGGGGAAGCCGCTCGGGGTGTGAGACTGTGTTTTTTTTTTTTTTTTTTTTGAGAGTGTCACAGAAAACAGACGTCAGCGTGAGTTGTGGCTAAACAGCAACTCTTCCTTTTGTTGGTGTTAAATAAAAGTCCTGGATTGCAGCAGCTACATCTTTGTGGATTTACACAGCTGGACTGGCACTGACTGGCAGATATGTCGCTTTCTGCCACATATAGTACTTTGGGTTAACGTGACGTGTTTGTTATGCATTCACAGATTGTCTGCAAATCAGCTGCATAGCAGATGTAATAAAAATGCTTTATTCGTGTCCAATCTGTATGCATTAGCTACAACATATTTTAGTTTGTGATGTGGACATGATGGGCACGATATATATCTGTTTTACACACTGTCCCAGTCCGCTGCCAAGCCGCAAATCCCTGTCAGTTGCGGATATCAGTGGTTAACAGCAGATATACAGTGCATAGAGTGAGTATGTATTGTGTATGAATTGAGTATGTATGGAGTATGTAAGGCGGATGTCATCCACATCCAGATTTTTGAACAGTTCAAAAATCCTGGCTGCGGACATGCATGCTTCTGCGGATGATCACGGGCGTGTTTGGATGACAGCCGACTCATACAGGCATGTTACACGGATATTGCAGATGTTTGGCGAATATGGGCCAATTTTGTGCGCAATCCATATGTAAATCCTCCTAAAGCCCAGTGGGACAGGGCCCTAAGGTCAAACTACCTGCTGTTTTAGATTTTAGCACTTAGAAATGTCTAAATATGACCTAAGTGCTAGTGTTTTTTTTTTTGTGTGTGTGTGTGTGTTTCAATAAAAAAACTACCCCTAAAATAGGTGTTTTTGGTAACAATATTTTTATGTTGTGATTTTTTCCAAGCAGTAGATTAGTGAAAGTATGTTTTAAGATGTAACAAACTTTATTCCTAGTTCTTGTGTTGTTTTGTTACAAGTTGAATTTTAAGCTTTTCATGCAGAGGATAGATCATCCTTCAGGATTATTTGTCCTATGGTTGAGTGACAATTTTTTTGGCAACTTCTCATGCTTTAGGCAAGATATGACACTTATTTTACTATGGTGGTGGCGTTTTTAAAGCTATATTTACAAATTGCACACCAAATTAAGCAGTGCATCCTGTGCAATCCACTGATACAATTAGCAATATCTTACTGTAGTTAAGAAAAAGTCATATCTTTCACAACTCATACTCCTTAAATTTAAGACGTGTGAAAATAATATGTGATGTTGCAAAAAAAAA
Organism: Thalassophryne amazonica; assembly: GCF_902500255.1. Taxonomy (NCBI): domain Eukaryota; kingdom Metazoa; phylum Chordata; class Actinopteri; order Batrachoidiformes; family Batrachoididae; genus Thalassophryne; species Thalassophryne amazonica. The sequence continues at coordinate 41,907 of NW_022986462.1, forward strand.
AAAAAATTGATTCCTTCAGTTTTGAAGCAAGACTCCTAAAATTTTAACTGGCTATACCTCTCTCTGTGTGTGTGTGTGTG
>NW_022986463.1:0-41861 GCF_902500255.1 Thalassophryne amazonica
GAACGGTTGTGTGTGTGTGTTTGAGAGAGAGAGAGAAAGGTAATGTGTGTGTGTGAGTGTGTGTGTTTGAGAGAGAGAGAGAGAGAAAGGTAATGTGTGTGTGTGAGCGTGTGTGTGTGAGAGAGAGAGAGAAAGGTAATGTGTGTGTGTGTGTGTGAGAGAGAGAAAGAGAGAGAGAGAGAGAGAGAGAGAGAGAGAGAGAGAGAGAAAGGTAATGTGTGTGTGTGAGAGAGAGAAAGAGAGAGAGAGAGAGAGAGAGAAAGGTAATGTGTGTGTGTGTGAGAGAGAGTGAAAGGTAATGTGCGTGTGTGTGTGTGTGAGAGAGAGAAAGAAAGGTAATGTGTGTGTGTGAGAGAGAAAGAAAGGTAATGTGTGTGTGTGAGAGAGAGAGAAAGGTAATGTGTGTGTGTGTGTGTGAGAGAGAAAGAAAGGTAATGTGTGTGTGTGAGAGAGAGAGAAAGAAAGGTAATGTGTGTGTGTGTGTGTGAGAGAGAAAGAAAGGTAATGTGTGTGTGTGTGTGAGAGAGAAAGAAAGGTAATGTGTGTGTGTGAGAGAGAGAGAGAAAGGTAATGTGTGTGTGTGTGAGAGAGAGAGAAAGGTAATGTGTGTGTGTGTGAGAGAGAGAGAAAGGTAATGTGTGTGTGTGTGAGAGAGAGAAAGAAAGGTAATGTGTGTGTGTGTGTGAGAGAGAGAAAGAAAGGTAATGTGTGTGTGTGAGAGAGAGAGAAAGGTAATGTGTGTGTGTGTGTGAGAGAGAGAGAAAGGTAATGTGTGTGTGTGTGTGAGAGAGAGAGAAAGGTAATGTGTGTGTGTGTGTGTGAGAGAGAGAGAAAGGTAATGTGTGTGTGTGTGTGAGAGAGAGAGAGAAAGGTAATGTGTGTGTGTGTGTGTGAGAGAGAGAGAAAGGTAATGTGTGTGTGTGTGTGAGAGAGAGAGAAAGGTAATGTGTGTGTGTGTGTGTGAGAGAGAGAGAAAGGTAATGTGTGTGTGTGTGTGTGTGAGAGAGAGAGAAAGGTAATGTGTGTGTGTGTGTGTGAGAGAGAGAGAAAGGTAATGTGTGTGTGTGTGTGTGAGAGAGAGAGAAAGGTAATGTGTGTGTGTGTGTGTGAGAGAGAGAGAGAAAGGTAATGTGTGTGTGTGTGTGTGAGAGAGAGAGAGAAAGGTAATGTGTGTGTGTGTGAGAGAGAGAGAGAGAAAGGTAATGTGTGTGTGTGTGTGTGAGAGAGAGAGAAAGGTAATGTGTGTGTGTGTGTGTGAGAGAGAGAGAGAAAGGTAATGTGTGTGTGTGTGTGTGAGAGAGAGAGAGAAAGGTAATGTGTGTGTGTGTGTGTGAGAGAGAGAGAGAAAGGTAATGTGTGTGTGTGTGTGTGTGAGAGAGAGAGAAAGGTAATGTGTGTGTGTGTGTGTGTGAGAGAGAGTTCTATAATGATTATGCTATATAATGCTAACAAGAAGCTAACCACTGCTAGGATTCACACAGCAGCAAATTAAGGAGCTGAAGTCCGTAGCTGTTGCATTTAAAGATTAATAAAAGTAATGCACAGTTAATTAAGATAAAAGAAACGATTCCAACCTTGTAGTCAGTAGAAGAGCGGAGAGAAGTCCAGGCGCCGAGGACTCAGTCCATTCACAGGGGCGGGAGCGGCCCGCCTGCTCTTCCTGCAATTTGATTGGCCACTTGTGTGCTTCTCCCATTGTCATTGGCTGTTGCTTATGTCAATCATTGTGCTAGACGTAAGTCTCCGTTGTGTGATCAAACGGAAACAAAACTGAAACCTAGAATAAGACTGCACCGTGTATGAAACACTACAGAACTTTTATTTTGACAAAAATTCAGGAAATGGTTCTGCAGCTGCGCCGATTAAATGCTGTAGCTTCACCGATCACGGACTTTCCTCGTGCTGACAGCAGCGCCGGTTGGAGAACACTGTATTTCCATAATCTCTATAAATATGGGAGGGCCGGCCCACGCACGTCTAAACGTGCAGCGGCCCACTGGGCAAATGCCCAAAATCACAGATTACCAGTCCGAGTATGTGTCACGGTACCACACGTCTGGTTGAAAGAGGTTTTTTCCCCCCAAACTTTATTTACATTTCTTAAGACATCAAATTGTTAAAAAAATACTCAACTTTACATGAGTTGAAAAACTGAAGAGACTCTAGAAAATCAATTAATCCATTGATAATTTATATAATTTATCAATTGGAATGTACATATTTAACAATTTTAATGAGGATAAATATTTAATCAATTCATTTTTAAACCAAATAACTGAGGGGGGTTTATTTTTCCATTTACACACATGAATATGGTATTTACCTAAAACTAGTTCATCATAATCATTTACAAGTTTTTGGGAGTATCGTATTTGTAAATTAAAATTTAATTTTTGTCAAATGGTGTAATATCAGTTTTTTTGGCCTATCCAATCAAAAAATCTTGTCAAAATTTTTGTAAATGAACAGCAATAAAATATATGTTTAGTAGTTTGTGGCTCCACCTAACAGAAAGAACACGGCTCAACCTCAAACCCAAAACTCTTCTTTAGTGTTTCTGCTGCTGGATAATAGTCATTAGTTTTTTAAATTGCTAAAACACATTTCACAAAACTCTCCCCCATTTAGTCAAAACGCTAAACACAACACACTTTTCACTTTTCAGGGGTGGTGGCCAAGTGGTTAATGCGCTTGGATTCATTGCAGAAGGTTCTGGGTTCAAATCCCACCCCTGCCACATTTCTCCATGTAATGTGGAGTTGCGTCAGGAAGGGCATCCGGTGTAAAACCTGTGCCAAGTCAACATGCAAATCCACCTTGGACTTACTGTGGCGACCCCGAGTGCAAACAAGGGACCAGCCGAAGGGACTTATTATACTTTTCTAAAGCTACATACACAAAACCACACCTTCTCTTTTCAAAACACAAACTGTCACACCAAAACAGCTGCTCAAAGCCTGCAAACGTGAACACAATATGCATCATTACACACTACAACAAAACAACTGAAAACACAATGTTCAATGTGTGTGAATGTCCTTTTTACGTTTGTTCACAACTGCCAAAGCATAGTATCTGTATGTGAACAGTATCTGTTCTGAAAATTATTACTGTAGAGTTTGTAGCATTCAGAGATTTGTGTGTTTCATATGAACAGTATGTAAATCTACAGAGAATACAGCATGTACACTACTGTACTGTATCACAACTCAATGCAAACACTACAGATGAACCATTACACACAAAACTCACTGAAGACACAATGTTTAGGGTGTGATGGTTTTTTTCATTTATTGAACTATACCCCCCCCCCCCCACCACACACACACACACACACACACACCATTGTGCGGCATCACGTCGTCGAGCTGGGTCAGGCCACAGGACCTCATCTACATCACAGGCATGATGGTGCGAGTTTGCCTTGCTCTCCCCCCTCGGCCTGCTCCTCTCCCTCCTCGGCCTGCTCCTCTCCCTCCTCTGACTCTAACTCCTCTTCCTCTAATTCTGCCTCTGTCCATTGTGGTACTGTATACATTTGGAACCTTCATCAAACTGTGCACTCTGAACTGGCTTCTGTAGGTGTGATCACATCATTTGCAACAAGTGTCTATAATTCTGAGTCATTATGTTTAATGAATGAAGCCAGGTGTGTACATTGTGTTCAGGTTTTGCTGACTGTGGCAAGCATTTTGCATCACTTGAGCTTTAAATTGAGAATCTGAGCAGAGATTTATGCAACTTGTGTTTTAGCAAGGCAAAATGTCTTTAGATTTATGAGAAAAGGAGGACTGTGTTTTGTGAATTGTCTTCATGTGACATGTGTTTATGGTTTTGGCAAATGGGGGCTAGTTTTATTAAATGTGTTTAGAGAACTGGTCATTTGGTTTTGATAATTGGGTTTTGTGTTTTAGCAATTTAAAAAAAAACTGTAATTATTGTAACTTGTACTTCTTTGGCTTTTGGTGTGATTGGCCATTTCAGATATTTTATAAATCTGTTTGTAATTTTTATTTTACTTTTATTTTAATGTTTGATGTCCTTGTAAAATCATAAAATGAATTCTGCATGAAAATATTTTCTATTATTTTATTATTACATTTTTATTACATTTATTATTACATTTTTTTTTTATCAGTAATGTAGATTTGTCCTAATTGTAATTTTGGTGAGAAAATCTGTACACCTGAATGACAGAGAGTATTTCTATCAATTGTACTAATGGGCCAGGAATAGCTCTACATAATTTATTCTAATCTCTATAAGAGCATTGAATATTAAAGTTTGTCTTTAAGGATTCAAATTGTAAGACTCATCCATTAAATCAGCAACAGAAATGATCTTTTTTCCCCACCAAGCTTGATAAAATACTCACACTCACACACTCATCTTCAACCGCTTAGTCCATTCAAGGGTTGCGGGGGGCTGGAGCCTATCCCAGCAGTCATAGAGCGTGAGGCGGGTTTCACCCAGTACAGGACGCCAGTCTGTCGCAGGGCCACAAACAGACAAATAACACATTCACACCCACTCACACACCTATGGACAATTTAAAGCTTCTAATCCACCTAACCCATGTGTCTTTGGATGTGGGAGGAAACCGGAGCACCCGGAGGAAATCCATGCAAACACGGGGAGAACATGCAAACTCCACACAGAAAGGCCACAAGCAGGAATTGAACCCATGACCTTCTTGCTGTGAGGCAACAGTACTAACCACTAATCCACCGTGCTGCCCCTTAATAAAAAAATGTTTTTCTATTTGATGTAATGGTTCTGTTGTTCGACAAGGTGGAACCATGCAGACTGAAATTGTGGGTAAATATCATTTTCCAATATCCACTTGTTCATAAAATTTTGACATTTTCAAAGGTAACTTTGTGACTTCAAAATCACACTTTAGCACAAAATCTAACCCTCCTATTTTTTTGAAAATGTTGTTGGGTATATGAAACCAAATAGATTCCAATTTTGACAGAAAGGCTTTTATCCATTTCATTCTAAATATGCCTATCATGGATTCTATATCTATTGTTTTTAAACCTCCTTTATTAGTATCTTTAACCAGCTGTGCCTTTTTAATATAGTGTGTTTAATTTCTCCATATAAAATGATAAATTATAGAGTTTGCCTTCTTATTGTTCTGAGGAGTAACGTACAAAGATTGACATGGATAAACCAATTTCTCTCTGCTTTAGATAATAAGTTCTGGCCAAAAATTGATAATTCTCATAAAAGCCAATTGTTTAAAGTTTTTTTCATATTCTCCAGTTTTTCATGGAAACTATTTTCTTCCCTTTGTTTAGCATTCCTTTATTTAATTAATTCCTAAATGTTTTACAGGAATGGACATAATATCACTCTCTCTACAAGGAAATAGTGGAAGTAATTCGCATTTGTTCAAATTCAAAGTCAAACCAGATGCCTTGGAAAAGGTGGAGATTACAGCTAAAGCTTCTTTAACTTTTGATTTATCTTTAAGAAAAAAAAACATATCATCAATAAACTGACTGATACGAAATTCGCAATCAAAGAATTTAATTCCCTTTAGTTGAGAGTGATTTACAACCAAGTATGCCATTATCTGAGTACAGAGAATAAAACGTTTTGGCGATATGGAACATCCTTTTCTGATTCCATGAGAAACTTCTATTCTTGGGGTTTTTCCTAGATTGAGGGAAACATAACTGCTAATGTTGGTTGAAAGAGCTGCATTTTGAAATCAGAGTCACATCCACTGCTAGATTCCTCCTGTCCAGTAGTTGGTGCTGTGTACCACAAAAGTTATAATCCATCTTAGTAGAAGAAAAATGTTTGCTTCAGATTTGAACTGAACACGTTGCTTGATCTATGGACTTCTAATCACACCAAACTTATATTGGTGAGTAAATGACCATAGGTCCAGGTTGTTAAAAGCAGCATTTCTCCTTTAATTCGGGTCACCTTATATAAACACGTTTAAACTAAGTGCTGAGTGCAGATGATGAGTGCAAAGTGAGTGTGGTATTATTACTGTTTTATTTAAGAATGTTTAATTTTCACTGTTGCTGCACTTTGTGTCAAATCATAGTCATATCTTATATCATATTGATCTAAATTGAAAATTCATACTGAAAATTTAGTAAGGTATATCTTCTATTGTGCATTCCAAATCTAAGGTGGAACTCTACTAGTTTTTACTAAGGTACACTGAAATATCTTTAAAAAAAAAAAAGAGTAGAGTCACTTTGGTGCCTGGTCTTGAGAACCAGGGATGGTCGGTTGAAAAGCTTTTTTATCCCATGGGAACTCTCCCTACCCACCTAAGCAGCTCAAGAATATGGACAGCATGTACAACCCCTGGCAAAAATTATGGAATCACCGGCCTCAGAGGATGTTCATTCTGTTGTTTAATTTTGTAGAAAAAAAGCAGATCACAGACATGACACAAAACTAAAGTCATTACAAATGGCAACTTTCTGGCTTTAAGAAACACTATAAGAAATCAGGAAAAAAAGATTGTGGCAGTCAGTAATGGTTACTTTTTTAGACCAAGCAGAGGAAAAAAATATGGACTCACTCAATTCTGAGGAATAAATTATGGAATCACCCTGTAAATTTCCATCTCCAAAACTAACACCTGCATCAAATCACATCTGCTCGTTGACATTAACCCTATGTCATGAAATTGACCCTATGTGTCTTTTTGCAAGGAATGTTTTCACAGTTTTTGCTCTATGGCAAGATACATTATCTTCTTGAAAAATGATTTCATCATCCTTAAACATTTATTGATGATGTAATGACAGCCATCTCCCCAGTGCCTTTACCTGACATGCAGCCCCATATCATCAATGACTGTGGAAATTTACATGTTGTCTTCAGGCAGTCATCTTTATAAATCTCATTGGAACAGCACCAAACAAAAGTTCCAGCATCATCACCTTGCCCAATGCAGATTCGAGATTCATCACTGAATATGACTTTCATCCAGTCATCCACAGTCCACGATTGCTTTTCTTTAGCCCATTGTAACCTTGTTTTTTTCTGTTTAGGTGTTAATGATGGCTTTCGTTTAGCTTTTCTGTATGTAAATCCCATTTCCTTTAGGCGGTTTCTTACAGTTCGGTCACAGACGTTGACGCCAGTTTCCTCCCATTCGTTCCTCATTTGTTTTGTTGTGCATTTTCGATTTTTGAGACATATTGCTTTACGTTTTCTGTCTTGACGCTTTGATGTCTTCCTTGGTCTACCAGTATGTTTGCCTTTAACAACCTTCCCATGTTGTTTGTATTTGGTCCAGAGTTTAGACACAGCTGACTGTGAACAACCAACATCTTTTGCAACATTGCATGATGATTTGCCCTCTTTTAAGAGTTTGATAATCCTCTCCTTTGTTTCAACTGACATCTCTCATGTTGGAGCCATGATTCGTGTCAGTCCACTTGGTGCAACAGCTCTCCAAGGTGTGATCACTCCTTTTTAGATGCAGACTAACAAGCAGATGTGATTTGATGCAGGTGTTAGTTTTGGGGATGAAAATTTACAGGGTGATTCCATAATTTATTCCTCTGAACTGAGTGAGTCCATATTTTTTTCCTCTGCTTGGTCTAAAAAGTAACAGTTACTGACTGCCACAATCTTTTTTTCTTGATTTCTTATAGTGTTTCTTAAAGCCAGAAAGTTGCCATTTGAAATGACTTTAGTTTTGTGTCATGTCTGTGATCTGCTTTTTTTCTACAAAATTAAACAACTGACTGAACATCCTCCGAGGCCGGTGATTCCATAATTTTTGCCAGGGGTTGTATATAAGTGACATTTACATGACAATTTATATGACAATATTGAAATATTATAATTTGTCCATATTGTACAGCCCTACTGTCAACTAGCTGAAAACTCTGAATATTAATTTACATCTACAATAAAAAAAATGCTTAAAGTGGCAGGAGGTTAAGAGGGCTGTAATTAGGGGGGCAGCTGAAAAGCAAAAATAAGGAAAATGCTTAAAAAGGTAGGGGGTCTGTAGGGGTGGAGCCCCCCAGAAACTGAAAGGTTTTAGTCATGCTAATGCTCCCGAGAACCATTTTACTGAAAAAAAAAGTCTGAAGGACCTAAAGGACATGGTTAGATGGCAAGGAGCTTTTCCAGGCATGTGACAGGCAAATAAAGAAAAATGCTTAAAAAGGCGGGGGGGCTCCACACCCCCAGAAGCTGAAAGGTTTTTGCCATGCTAATGCTCCCCTGAAGCATTTAGTCTAAGTAACGTCTGAAGGACCTAAATGACATGGTGAGATGCTGACGACCTTCGCTCGTTCATGTCCACGACATATGCATATTAGATGCTGCAATTTTATTGAAAATTCCAAACAGTCCTCACGTCCCAAATAACAGAAGCAGCAGCAGCAATTTTTTAATTAATTTGTTAAAGTTATCATGGACTCAACAAACACCAGAGTTGATGCTTTAACTAAAGAAATTCAATATTTGAAAGCCAGCATCCAAGACACTCAAAAGGATGTAGATGATCTTAAAATCAATCAAGTCAAACAGTCTGAACATCTTAAGATCACTGAAAATGAAATGGTTAAAATGAGTGAGAGTCAACAGGTCGTTCTTGACAAGCAGGATTACCTAGAAGATCAATGTAGGTGAAATAACATTGTCATCGAAGGCATCCGTGAATCACCTGGTGAATCCTGGATGGATTCAGAGGTAAAAATAAGACATTGCTAAGCAGAAACTGCAGTTACAGAGGGAGATGGAGGTGGAGCGTGCACATTGCACAGGTAAAACAGGAGTCTTTGGAGACAGACCGTGACCTATTGTTGTCAAATTCCTGCATTTCAAGGACAAAACTGCAGTTTTACAGCGAGCAAAGAATCTCAAGGGTACAAAGATATCTATTAATGAAGACTATACTGATGCTGTACTTTTAAAAAGAAAGGGACTATTTCCAAAACTGAAAGCTGCACACAAAGAGGTGATACTGCTTATCTCAGACATGATAAGCTTATCATCCGTCCACGTTCCAGCACTCCAAAGTAATCTCGGAACTTGAAAGTTATGATGTAATAGAGGCTCTTTTTTGTTGTTTTTATTTTCATATGACTGGTACAATCACATTACAACATTGATCACTGAAGAGGGGGCTCAGAATTGCTCATATTAACATTAACAGTCTGAGGAATAAAATCTGTGAGGTCTCTATCTGTTGTGTAGGTCCAAACTACATATATTTGCTATTTCAGAAAGTCATTTGGACTCTTCTTTTGATGACTCCGATCTATGTATTGATGGTTACAATATTTACATAAACAATAGAAATAGATTTGGTGGTGGAGTTGCTTTTTATATTCAAGATCACTTACCAACACAAATCAGAAGTGATATGACGAAATTTAATATTGAAGTGTTATGGCTGTAAGTTTGTTTACCTCATCATAAGATAATTTTGCTGGGTTGCTGTTACTGACCACCAAATGCTAATTGTGAATATTTAAATACAATCTGTGCTGTTGTGGGGGTGGGTGGTGGCGGTGGGGCGTGGGTGTTGGCACTGGGAGGTTGGCAGCTGATGGGGGGATGGGGGTCATGGTCACCGCGGGACGGGCGCTGCTGTCACTCGGGCGGTCTCCTGGTCATGGCCTTTGGTGTTTGGGGTGGGATCCGGGGTGGGGGGGTCTGGGGGGCCCTGCTGGATGCGCTGGGGAGCCTGGCTGTCGGGGGGCCTTGTGCTCTTCCTGGCCCCGGGGTTGGGCCTTGCCTCTTGTCCCGGGGCTGGGCCCCGCCCTTGTATAACTCGGTGGTGCCTACTTTGTGCTTTGGACTCGGTTGCGGTGGCTCCTTTGCCCCCCGTCCTTGCTGCTGCTCGCTCCTGCACTTGGGGGCTGTGGCCCTGGTTGTGTGGTTCTGGGGCTCCCCCTATTTGTGGGCCTATGCCGGCGCCCTGTGTGCTTCCCTTGGGTATGGGGCTGCTCCCTGTGCCTCTGTGGGGAGGGGTGGTGTCGGGGGTGAGTTCCTGTTGGTTTGCGGTGCTGTCTGGTGGCTCTGGGGGCTGCCTTTCCTGGCTCCTGTGCCCTTCTGCTGCCCCTTTCCTCCTGGTTCCCTCTGGGCCCTGCGTCCTGGACCCACTTCCGTCGGTGCTCGTGGCCGACCACGTGGCTTCTGACGTGCCGGAGTGGTCCATGTCATATGGTAAGGTTCTGTACTTTAGTCTTGGCTCAACACACCAGGCACAGTAGTGATCTGATATTTAGCTGTGATCTGGCTCTCTGTGTGTGGATGGTTGCGTGTTTGTAGCCGTCACCACAATTCGGTTTTTTGGGTGCTCTTAAGCGGATTAACACTCTGCTGTCCTAGATTAGGGTATGGATGCTCACTAATTAGACAACAGACTGTTACTGTCACTGTTTGTTCATGTGTGGTTGTTTTTCCTGGTATGTTGTATGGTTGGGGCCCCGTCTCCTCGGTGCCTCACATCACAGTTATTGTCACACACACACCACATTCACTCACACACTACATACCTTCTGTCTTGCAAGAATAAATTACATATATGAGTATTAATGTTCATAAATGGTTCTGCTAGTGTGGCATTTACCATCACTATATATGCAGACATGGGGAAAAAAAAAATACAATCTGTGGGATGTTGGACACACATACTGCTGTGGGTCAGGATACGTACTTTTGGGTGATTTTAAGATTGACTGGTTTGCTAAAAAATAAGTTGTTTACTGTCACTGTTACATGTGGATTTACTCTGGTCATTAATGAACCCACAAGAATACATGTTATAATGACGGTGACAGAATATCAACATTTTTACCACTTTCCCTGAGCGGTGTAGTAAAGTTATTTCTGTTCGCGTTGGCTGTAGTGATCATAACCTGATCATAACTGTATTAGTCACGATGGTAGGTGGACCTGGACCCACAGTTATATTCAAGAGGTCATATAAAATGTTTAATAATGAGAAATTTGTTGATGATGTGAAAGCCGTCCGCTGGTCGGAGGCTGTTGTCTATTCACAGTCCTGAATTTGCACTTTCAAGCTTTAATAGTTTATTCCTGCCTTTAGTTTAAATTCATGCTCCTTCGAACAAGTTTACTGTCAGGAACATCGTCACACCTGGTTGGATAATGAAATCAAAGACTCGATTAAAAGGAGAGATCAGATGAAAAAGACAGCGATTGTAACAGGAAATAAATCTGACTGGGATTGTTACCGTAAAATGAGGAACTCTGTAACTAAACTGAATAGAAGGAAAAAGAAAATGTTTTTTTGAGGATCGACTTCAGAAAGCAGGAACTGATAACAAAAAAATATGGAAGGTTTTGAATCAGTTGACTGGTAGGAAAAACAGAATCAATCTGTCCTTTCTTGAGGCAGATAATAAATTCAGAATAAAGCCAGTTGATATTGCTAATTATATTAATGACTATTTTATAAGCAAATTAGACAAACTGAGAGAGAATATGCCTAATCTAAGTAATATTGAATCCTATTTAGTTCTAAAAAATAAAATTATGGATTGTAAAAACATCAGGTTTAAATTTGAGAAAATAAGTACAAATAAGGTAAAGGAACTGCTGAAATCATGTAAAGACAAGCCCCCGGGTGTGGACGGTCTTGACAGTAGGCTTCTCAAACTAGCGGCTGATTGTATCGCTCCTGTTTTAACTCATATAATAAACCTCAGCTTTACCTGGAATACATGTCCACAGGTGTGGAAACAGCCTAAAATTATCCCACAACTGAAAAATAAGAAACTTCAGTTCTATAGTCGACCTATAAGTATTTTACCTGTGTTAGGAAAAATTATGGAGTCTATTGTATATGAGCAAATTAATAACTATTTTTCTTCTAATAACTTAATCACTGGTTTTCAACATGCGTACAGAAAGAGTCACTCCACTGCCACGGCGCTGACTCATATGTTGGATTGGTTCAGAGAGGTTGAAAAGAAGAATATAGTTGGTACCGTGTTTCTTGATCTCTCTGCTGCTTTTGATATTATTGATCATGATCATTGATCATTTGTTGTGAGATTTATAGTCATTGTCATTACAAGTGCTTACTAAGTAAGCACTTAACGACTTAGTGACAAGTAGTTATTGTCACTAAGTTACGTTATATTTTGTTTAGGAATTTTTCTTTTAGTTCAGAAAATCATACTTACAGAACCAGACATGCTGTGGTGGGAAATTTTACGTTACCTGTAGCTAGAACCAATGCCATTAAGAACACTGTCACATTTAGGGGTATGAATGAATGGAATTTATTACTGGATCACATCAAACTCATTGCAAATGAATGTTTCTTTAAAAACTTCTGAAACAGTATTTATTGGTATAAGGAGTAATCTGAGTCACCCCTTTCACCATGCATACATGATGATTAATTTGATTTGATATGTTTTTGGTTTTGATATGTGATTTTTATTTTCATTTATTTTTATATATTTTTTGAATGTATTTTTGATTTGTAAATCTGTTGGACCGCAGGAAGAGGACCCAAACAAACAATAAACAGAGACACATTTTCCATCTCTCCCTGCTCTGCCACAAGCCAGTTGGGTCATTCAGGTGTCTGTTAGTACCTGATTGGCTGCACACCAGAATGAGCTAATGAGGTTGTGGCAGAGCAGGTAGAGATGGAAAATGTGCAGATCATGTGGTGCATGAGGACCAGGTTGAGAGCCGCTGGCTTATAGAATGATCTTCTATCTGATCTTGCTTTCTGCAGTCAACATTCAAGTACGTGAACAAATGTAATTGATCTGTTGCTCACGACTGATTAGAATTCTTCATTCCAGCTGTGTGACCCCTTCGAATGCAAGCGTGAATAACAGTTTATATTGATTTTTGCAAAGCATTCAATTCAGAATTTGTGGGGTCCCAACAAGCCGCTGGACATCATAACTGATTTTTCAAAATTTACTCCTGCACAGGAGCTCAATCTAAAAACCTATGATGACGCAGAACACAGATCTCATAACATTGAAGATAATATTGATCCAGACTGTTTCTTCCTTAAAAATAGAAATCATCACTGTAATTATTTTACTGAGGAACAATTAAACAATATTCCCTCACAAATGGTACATTTTCTATTATGCATTTTAACAGCAGAAGCCTTTCTATGAATTTTTCTAAAATCCAGGACTGTTTGAACATTGCTAATAAACATTTTTCACTTATTGCAGTTACTGAGACATGGTTAAAAGAAGAGCATGTTGACTCTGTCCAACTTGAGGGTTACAATTTTTTTTGCCAGAAATAAGGCAAATAAACGAGGTGGAGGTGTGGCTCTTTATGTTAGATCAAATCATTACTGTGAAATTGTTCCGAATATGTCATTTTCTTTGAAATCTGAAAGAAATCTGTTACTGTGGAGATTATTTGTGAAAAATCAAAAACATAATTATAAGTTGTATTTACAGAGTTCCCAGGGCAAATATAAACATTTTTGTGGAGAAATTGACTGAGATGTACAATTCAATTAAAAACAATAAGCTTTTATTTGTTTGTGGAGACTTTAACATAGATTTTCTAAATCCTCGTGGCCATATACAAATAGCGGAATTCCTAGATTCTGCGTTCTGTATGGGATTATATCCAGCAATAACACTCCCAGCCAGAATTACTACAAACACATTGACACTCATTGACAATACATTAACAAACGTATTGTTGGGAATTTAATACACACACACACACACACACACACACACACATCATTGTGCGGCATTACGTCGTCGAGCTGGGTCAGGCCACAGGACCTCATCTACATCGCAGGCATGATGGTGTGAGTTTGCCTTGCTCTCCCTCCTGAGCCTGCACCTCTCCCTCCTTGTCCTGCTCCTCTCCCTCCTCGGCCTGCTCCTCTCCCTCCTCGGCCTGCTCCTCTCCCCCCTCGGCCTGCTCCTCTCCCCCCTCGGCCTACTCCTCTCCCTCCTCGGCCTGCTCCTCTCCCCCCTCGGCCTGCTGCTCTCCCTCCTCGGCCTGCTCCTCTCCCCCCTCGGCCTGCTCCTATCCCTCCTTGGCCTGCTCCTCTCCCTTCTCTGACTCTAACTCCTCTTCCTCTGATTCTGCCTCTGTCCATTGTGGTACTGTATACGTTTGGAACCTTCATCAAACTGTGCACTCTGAACTGGCTTCTATAGGTGTGGTCACATCATTTGCAACAAGTGTCTACAATTCTGAGTCATTATGTTTAATGAATGAAGCCAGGTGTGTACATTGTGTTCAGGTTTTACTGACTGTGGCAAGCGTTTTGCATCACTTGAGCTTTAAATTGAGAATCTGAGCAGAGATTTATGCAACTTGTGTTTTAGCAAGGCAAAATGTCTTTAGATTTATGAGAAAAGGAGGACTGTGTTTTGTGAATTGTGTCTTCATGTGACATGTGTTTATGGTTTTGGCAAATGGGGGCTAGTTTTATTAAATGTGTTTAGAGAACTGGTCATTTGGTTTTGAGAATTGTGTTTTGTGTTTTAGCAATTTAAAAAAAAACTAGCGTGTTGGTTTACATAATGAATGACTCAACCAATCAGTGTTTAGCAGAGGCACATTTTACCCAGAATCCTTTGCGATCTGTCTGTGTTTTTTACAAAACTTCAGCATTATTCAACATTAAAAGATATATGTTATATTTTAACTTTGTACAAATGACAGAATTGACATTAATGGAGTTATTCTATCAGCATTCATTTTATTTATACACCAAACCATAAGTCAGCACTGCTTTATTTTCCAAAACCTCGGCCTGACGGCAGCGTTGTAATTGAGTAGAGAGCTGAACTTTGTGGCTCCTCTCAGTTCCTTCTGTGCTGGAAGCCATATAGTAAACTGGAGCTTCCAGCAGGGAGCAATATGTTCAAAGACAGAAGTGCTGACTCATTGTTTGGGTCTGTGGTCGCTTTTGATGCTTTCAGAAGCGATTGCGGTGTTAAAACTCAAAATCAGCTGGTTAGTAGTTGCAAGTGTACCAGAGACAATACTGGAATTTATTGGTTGTCTATAATTTCTGATACATTTTTGGGTGGTTTGTCGTTTTGTCTTTATCAAAGATAACTTTTCAATTATCTGTTATCGAAGTTAATTTTTTGGTTATCTGTGCCCACCACTGGTTAAAAATACATGGATGACACAAGAAAATTACAACACTTATTTCCATTGTGGTCCATTTAAAAAATCAAATGACAAAATAGAAGTAATAAAATATAATAATATTACTACTACTACTACTACTACTAATAATAATAATAATAACAACAGTGTGTGTATATATGATAAAAAGAACCTAAACAATTTAGAAATACATTCAAACATTTAAACTAACATTAAAAAAGTACATAGATATCAGGAAATAAAAGGTGTTGAGTTCCTTTTCTAAAAACTGTGGAAGTCTAAGATCCTAAAAACATTCTGGACGCATTCCAACTTATTATAGAAACTTTACATAATTTATTGCCACCTTTGAAAATGACCTAATCTAGAGCCCATGGATCCCCAAGGGCAACACGCAAGTAATTTATAATATTCTTTTTTACAGTTTCCCAATATATTGATTTATTTTTGTATTTCTTATATTTGTTTTCAGCTTCTGTAGTATGATGTTGTATGAATTCTCTAAACAGTAGATTTTTCTTGTTGCAGGCATTTTGTCATCCACTGATTATCTCTGCATGTTTGCTTCCCACAGTATTGATTAATTCGACAATTTTTTATCATAAAATATATTAAATATTTTATAAACTCATCATATGCTTTATTATGCATTTATAGAGTGCTGTGATCCCACTGATTTCTATTTAATGGCGGACGCAGCTCTTGGGTTTCCTCCATCTTGATTATCATTATTACGCGTCGTCAGGCATTAGATTAAATAGAAATCGATGATGCGCTGACTTAAACTTGGGTTAAAGTGATCTGAAAAATGCCATTTTGTGCAGCATTCGGGTGCAGCAACAAACTGGCAAAAGATTGTGGAGTGAGCTTTCATAAGTGTGTATTATATGTCATATTACTGATGTGGGGAAATGAATAAAATTGCTGAATAAAGCTTAGAAAATGATTTATTTTCTGTTGATCTGTAAAGCAGTGACTTCTGTTTTAGTCTGAATACTTTTGTCATGACAAATATCTCACCATTCATTTAGCGATTCATTGAGAAGTCTGACTTTCAAAAGTATGAATTTCTCTCTTTTTAATATAGGCTCGGGTTTTTTGTTCATATCAGGTTTTCCATCCTGAGATTTTCTGTAAGAGCAAATTTATAGAATGGAAATGTTTTTCTCTCAGTTTGGTGGGTGGCATGACAGTCACTAACCATCTCTGACATTATATATTTTGCTACTAACATAAGAATATATATATGAGTATGATTAATTTCTCTATGACAAACTACGAACATAAGAATATACACACGAGTGAGATTAATTTCTCTATGATAAACTACTAATATAAGAATATACACACGAATGAGATTAATTTCTCTATGATAAACTACTAATATAAGAATATACACACGAATGAGATTAATTTCTCTATGATAAATTACTAATATAAGAATATACACATGAATGAGATTAATTTCTCTATGATAAACTACTAATATAAGAATATACACACAAGTGAGATTAATTTCTCTATGATAAACTACTAATATAAGAATATACACACGAGTGAGATTAATTTCTCTATGATAAACTACTAATATAAGAATATACACACGAATGAGATTAATTTCTCTATGATAAACTACTAATATAAGAATATACACACAAGTGAGATTAATTTCTCTATGATAAACTACTAATATAAGAATATACACACGAGTGAGATTAATTTCTCTATGATAAACTACTAATATAAGAATATACACACGAGTGAGATTAATTTCTCTATGATAAACTACTAATATAAGAATATACACACGAGTGAGATTAATTTCTCTATGATAAACTACTAATATAAGAATATACACACGAATGAGATTAATTTCTCTATGATAAATTACTAATATAAGAATATACACATGAATGAGATTAATTTCTCTATGATAAACTACAAATATAAGAATATACACACAAGTGAAATTTATTTCTCTGTGATAAACTACTACCAAAAGAATACAGAATACACACGAGTGAGATTAATTTCTCTATGATAAACTACAAATATAAGAATATACACAAGAATGAGATTAATTTCTCTATGATAAACTACAAATATAAGAATATACACACGAGTGAAATTTATTTCTCTGTGATAAACTACTACCAAAAGAATACAGTATACACACGAGTGAGATTAATTTCTCTGTGATAAACTACTACCAAAAGAATACAGAATACACACGAGTGAGATTAATTTCTCTATGATAAACTACAAATATAAGAATATACACAAGAATGAGATTAATTTCTCTATGATAAACTACAAATATAAGAATATACACACAAGTGAAATTTATTTCTCTGTGATAAACTACTACCAAAAGAATACAGAATACACACGAGTGAGATTAATTTCTCTATGATAAACTACAAATATAAGAATATACACAAGAATGAGATTAATTTCTCTATGATAAACTACAAATATAAGAATATACACACGAGTGAAATTTATTTCTCTGTGATAAACTACTACCAAAAGAATACAGAATACACACGAGTGAGATTAATTTCTCTATGATAAACTACAAATATAAGAATATACACAAGAATGAGATTAATTTCTCTATGATAAACTACAAATATAAGAATATACACACGAGTGAAATTTATTTCTCTGTGATAAACTACTACCAAAAGAATACAGTATACACACGAGTGAGATTAATTTCTCTATGATAAACTACAAATATAAGAATATACACACGAGTGAAATTTATTTCTCTGTGATAAACTACTACCAAAAGAATACAGAATACACACGAGTGAGATTCATTTCTCTATGATAAACTACAAATATAAGAATATACACACAAGTGAAATTTATTTCTCTGTGATAAACTACTACCAAAAGAATACAGAATACACACGAGTGAGATTCATTTCTCTATGATAAACTACAAATATAAGAATATACACAAGAATGAGATTAATTTCTCTATGATAAACTACAAATATAAGAATATACACACAAGTGAAATTTATTTCTCTGTGATAAACTACTACCAAAAGAATACAGAATACACACGAGTGAGATTCATTTCTCTATGATAAACTACAAATATAAGAATATACACACGAGTGAAATTTATTTCTCTGTGATAAACTACTACCAAAGAATACAGTATACACACGAGTGAGATTCATTTCTCTATGATAAACTACAAATATAAGAATATACACACGAGTGAAATTTATTTCTCTGTGATAAACTACTACCAAAAGAATACAGTATACACACGAGTGAGATTCATTTCTCTATGATAAACTACAAATATAAGAATATACACACAAGTGAAATTTATTTCTCTGTGATAAACTACTACCAAAAGAATACAGAATACACACGAGTGAGATTAATTTCTCTATGATAAACTACAAATATAAGAATATACACACAAGTGAAATGTATTTCTCTGTGATAAACTACTACCAAAAGAATACAGTATACACACGAGTGAGATTCATTTCTCTATGATAAACTACAAATATAAGAATATACACACGAGTGAAATTTATTTCTCTGTGATAAACTACTACCAAAAGAATACAGTATACACACGAGTGAGATTCATTTCTCTATGATAAACTACAAATATAAGAATATACACACAAGTGAAATTTATTTCTCTGTGATAAACTACTACCAAAAGAATACAGAATACACACGAGTGAGATTCATTTCTCTATGATAAACTACAAATATAAGAATATACACAAGAATGAGATTAATTTCTCTATGATAAACTACAAATATAAGAATATACACACAAGTGAAATTTATTTCTCTGTGATAAACTACTACCAAAAGAATACAGAATACACACGAGTGAGATTCATTTCTCTATGATAAACTACAAATATAAGAATATACACACGAGTGAAATTTATTTCTCTGTGATAAACTACTACCAAAAGAATACAGTATACACACGAGTGAGATTCATTTCTCTATGATAAACTACTCATTTCTCTATGATAAACTACTAATATAAGAATATACACACGAGTGAGACTCATTTATATATGATAAACTACTCATTTCTCTATGATAAACTACTAATATAAGAATATACACACAAGTGAGATTAATTTCTCTATGATATACTACAACCCCAATTCCAATGAAGTTAGGATGTTGTGTAAAATGTAAATAAAAACAGAACACAATGATTTTCAAATCCTCTTCAACCTATATTCAATTGAATACACCACATAGACAAGATATTTAATGTTCAAACATAAACTTTATTGTTTTTGTGCAAGTATTTGCTCATTTTGAAATGGATGCCTGCAACACATTTCTAAAAAGCTGGGACAGTGGTATGTTTACCACTGTGTTACATCTCCTTTCCTTCTAACAACACTCAATAAGCGTTTGGGAACTGAGGACACTAATTGTTAAAGCTTTGTAGGTGGAATTCTTTCCCATTCTTGCTTGATGTATGACTTCAGTTGTTCAACAGTCTGGGGTCTCCATTGTCGTATTTTGCACTTCATAATGCGCCACACATTTTCAATGGGCGACAGGTCTGGACTGCAGGCAGGCCAGTCTAGTACCTGCACTCTTTTACTATGAAGCCATGCTGTTGTAACATGTGCAGAATGTGGCTTTGTCTTGCTGAAAAAAGCAGGGACGTCCCTGAAAAAGACGTTGCTTGGATGGCAGCATGTGTTGCTCCAAAACCTGGACGTACCTTTCAGCATTGATGGTGCCATCACAGATGTGTAAGTTGTTCATGCCGTGGGCACTAACACACCCCCATACCATCACAGATGCTGGCTTTTGAACATTGTGAACTTTGATAAACCACCCAAAAAAGTATCAGAAGTCACAGATAACTCAATCACAGTGCTGCCGTCAAGCGGAGGTCTTGGAAAATAAAGCAGTGCTGACTTATGGTTTGGTGTATAAATAAAATGAATACCGATAGAATAACTCCATTAATGTCAATTTCGTCATTTGTACAAAGTTAAAATATAACATATATCTTTTAATGTTGAATAATGCTGAAGTTTGCTGAAGTAATGCTGAAGTTTGCTGAAGTAATGCACTAATTCTGAAGTTGTGTAACAAACACAGACCGATCGCAAAGGATTCTGGGTAAAATGTGCCTCCGCTAACACTGATTGGTTGACTCATTCATTCTATGTAAACCAACACGTTAATGTGAGGTGTGTCGTGTGTTGGTGTTTACAGATAAATGTGCTTCTGTAAAACATTCCATTTTTTATTTGTAAAAAAAAAGCCAAGTTGTAATTATATAACTGTCTGATATAACCTGTGTCAAAAATAAATAATAGAACACTGCCATGATCTACTGGTTTTGGCCCTTTTTCAGCTGATTTTTCATTCTTGCGAGAATTTTTTGGATCGCGCCGAGTTTCAGGTTAATCGCGCGTCCTGCATCATTTAGTATACATGGAGTAACGAGCTGCGTTAAACATCTCACGACCACCTCCTGATCGGTGATCGTATGGTCAGATGAAACTCAAACCTGTTTGATATTCTGGTCGGCCGTCGTGAGGGTATCCCACTGCTGAAGCGCTACAAGCGTCCAACCTCTCGCACTGTGCCTGTGCAAACATCGCAGACCTGTCTTGTAATGTTTTTTTAAACTTTGATGTCTCCCATCAAGAGTTTTTGTAAAAAATAAGAAATGTAAATTAAATTTGAAAAAAGCTTCTGTTTACGTTTTGCTTCTGGAAACATGAGTCCAACGTGTGGTTTTTGAACGTACAATGTGTGTGAGAACATAAATCGTGCACTCTGAACTTTTACACCATGTGGTTCTGTCATACAGTTTGAGCTGGAACCGAGTACAGTGATTGAAAATATCAGGCCAGGTTCAGGGCGAATACTGCAATGAACACTACCCACAAACCCAGAGAATATATTCACGAGAGTTTTAGGCACTAGAGTTTAATGCTGTTGTCTGTGGAGCCTGATCAGAGTGTTTCAAATGCATTTCTCCTGTCGTGAACGTACTGAGATTACCCTATCATACCCATAATGCACTTGGCACAGCATCTCCACACTAAAACCTTAAAAATTAGCACATTACTTAAAACTAAAATATATATCTAATATTTTCACTTTATAAAACTACAGACGTGACGTTAATTTAAATAACTTGTCCGAAATTAGTTTGGTTAAAATTTGAACCATAAGTTAAAAATGTATGCCTCTGGATGACTTGGGTGATATTGCCAGCGTATCAGTATGGGGTTAAAAGAAATGAGTCTGCAGAGGATAGAGCGGTTTCTTCTTAAAGCAGCTCTCCTCTGTTTGCAGAGGGTAGAACTACACATCTGCTACAAAACATTTAACAGGTAGGTAGGTGCTCAACTGATTTTAAATTTTATAAATGTTTGTAGCTGTTCAGCTTTGTTTACCATGTTAACGGTCTAAAAATTACCGGACATAAATTTATCACAAGATAATTAGTCCGATAATGATTTTTAAAGTTATCTGAAAAGATAATCTGATAATGAAAACATTATCTTTGATGGTTATCTCATTATCGGAACTGTGCCCACCACTGTTGATGTATGCTTTTCACTTTGCATGGTAGAGTTTTAACTTGCACTTGTAGATGTAGCGACAAACTGTGTTAACTGACAATGGTTTTCTGAAGTTTTTCTGAGCCCACACAGTAAGATCTTTTACACAATGAAGTTGGTTTTTAATGCAGTGCCACCTGAGGGATCGAAGGTCACGGGCATTCAATGTTGGTTTTCGGCCTTGCTGCTTACATGTAGAAAGTTCTCCAGATTCTCTGAATCTTCTGATTATACAACCCCTGGCAAAAATTATGGAATCACCGGCCTCGGAGGATGTTCATTCAGTTGTTTAATTTTGTAGAAAAAAAGCAGATCACACACGACACAAAACTAAAGTCATTTCAAATGGCAACTTTCTGGCTTTAAGAAACACTATAAGAAATCAAGAAAAAAGATTGTGGCAGTCAGTAACGGTTACTTTTTTAGACCAAGCAGAGGAAAAAAATATGGAATCACTCAATTCTGAGGAAAAAATTATGGAATCACCCTGTAAATTTTCATTCCCAAAACTAACACCTGCATCATATCAGATCTGCTCATTAGTCTGCATCTAAAAAGGAGTGATCACACCTTGGAGAGCTGTTGCACCAAGTGGACTGACATGAATCATGGCTCCAACACGAGAGATGTCAATTGAAACAAAGGAGAGGATTATCAAACTCTTAAAAGAGAGTAAATCATCACGCAATGTTGCAAAAGATGTTGGTTGTTCACAGTCAGCTGTGTCTAAACTCAGGACCAAATACAAAAAACATGGGAAGGTTGTTAAAGGCAAACATACTGGTAGACCAAGGAAGACATCAAAGCGTCAAGACAGAAAACTTAAAGCAATATGTCTCAAAAATCCAAAAATGCACAACAAAACAAATGAGGAACGAATGGGAGGAAACTGGAGTCAACGTCTGTGACCGAACTGTAAGAAACCGCCTAAAGGAAATGGGATTTACATACAGAAATGCTAAACGAAAGCCATCATTAACACCTAAACAGAATAAACAAGGTTACAATGGGCTAAGGCAAAGTAATCGTGGACTGTGGATGACTGGATGAAAGTGATATTCAGTGATGAATCTCAAATCTGCATTGGGCAAGGTGATGATGCTGGAACTTTTGTTTGGTGCCGTTCCAATGAGATTTATAAAGATGACTGCCTGAAGAGAACATGTAAATTTCCACAGTCATTGATGATATGGGGCTGCATGTCAGGTAAAGGCACTGGGGAGATGGCTGTCATTACATCATCAATAAATGCACAAGTTTACGTTGATATTTTGGACAATTGAAAGGATGTTTGGGGATGATGAAATCATTTTTCAAGATGATAATGCATCTTGCCATAGAGCAAAAACTGTGAAAACGTTCCTTGCAAAAAGACACATAGGATCAATGTCATGGCATAGGGTCAATGTCAACGAGCAGATCTGATTTGATGCAGGTTTTAGTTTGGGGGATGGAAATTTACAGGGTGATTCCATAATTTATTCCTCAGAATTGAGTGATTCCATATTTTTTTCCTCTGCTTGGTCTAAAAAAGTAACCGTTACTGACTGCCACAATTTTTTTTCTTGATTTCTTATAGTGTTTCTTAAAGCCAGAAAGTTGCCATTTGAAATGACTTTAGTTTTGTGTCATGTCTGTGATCTGCTTTTTTTCCACAAAATTAAACAACTGAATGAACATCCTCCGAGGCCGGTGATTCCATAATTTTTGCCAGGGGTTGTATTATGGACTGTAGATGATGGAATCCCTAAATTCCTTGCAATTGAACATTGAGAAACTTTGTTCTTAAACTGTTGGACTGTTTTTTCATTCAGTTGTTCACAAAGTGGTGATCCTCACCCCATCTTTGCTTGTGAACGGCTGAGCCTTTTGGGGATGCTCCTTTTATACCCAATCATGACACTCACCTGTTTCCAATTAGGTGGTTACATAAATAAATCATTTTATTATTTTTAAGGAGATGCCATTGTCTCCTTCAGGGAGGTGGTGGCCTCATGGTTTGCATGTGATTTAAGAGGCTTTAATTTGTCATCTGATGGTTAATATCACAATATTCCCTTTGATCCTTTTGGGTGTACAGAGTCAGTCTGCAAACGAGTGTCAGGAGGTGATTCTTAGGACTTTCTGTAATTTGTTATGAAATATTGCTGAATTTATGTAAATCAATCAACCAATCAATCAATTTTTTTATATAGCGCCAAATCACAACAAACAGTTGCCCCAAGGCGCTTTATATTGTAAGGTAAGGCCATACAATAATTATGTAAAACCCCAACGGTCAAAACGACCCCCTGTGAGCAAGCACTTGGCTACAGTGGGAAGGAAAAACTCCCTTTTAACAGGAAGAAACCTCCAGCAGAACCAGGCTCAGGGAGGGGCAGTCTTCTGCTGGGACTGGTTGGGGCTGAGGGAGAGAACCAGGAAAAAGACATGCTGTGGAGGGGCTGTGGAAATGATTGTTGTACAGAAAGTTCAGCATCTGTTGCTGAGACAGATGATGACTGGAGTGAAGTTTTAAGCAGAAACGAGGTGATAATCATTTAATGCCGTTGTGTCTTACTTACTTCCATATCAGAGAGGAGGGCTGTCAATCAAACCTCACTCTCCAGAGACAGCCAATCACAGCAAAGCCAGTGCTGACCTGGCTCCCTCCCCATAGTGCCATAATCCTGCCCCGTTAGTGCCCTAAGTTTCAAGTGAGCAACCAGGAATTCTCTGCGCGTGAGCAGAAATCAAATTCGAGAAGGCAGGGGAGCGCTGGTCCTCGCGCACAGCACCTTTGCACGTGCACACAGAGATAATTTGCGTGCATGCACGCAGTTAATATCTAAGTGTGAATGCATTTTTTACGTGAGTGGGATTGGTCACTGATCTGACGCCATAAATACTCAACAAAAATATAAACGCAACACTTTTGGTTTTGCTCCCATTTTGTATGAGATGAACTCAAAGATCTAAAACTTTTTCCACATACACAATATCACCATTTCTCTCAAATATTGTTCACAAACCAGTCTGAATCTGTGATAGTGAGCACTTCTCCTTTGCTGAGATAATCCATCCCACCTCACAGGTGTACCATATCAAGATGCTGATTAGACACCATGATTAGTGCACAGGTGTGCCTTAGACTGCCCACAATAAAAGGCCACTCTGAAAGGTGCAGTTTTATCACACAGCACAATGCCACAGATGTCGCAAGATTTGAGGGAGCGTGCAATTGGCATGCTGACAGCAGAAATGTCAACCAGAACTGTTGCTCGTGTATTGAATGTTCATTTCTCTACCATAAGTCGTCTCCAAAGTCGTTTCAGAGAATTTGGCAGTACATCCAACCAGCCTCACAACCGCAGACCACGTGTAACCACACCAGCCCAGGACCTCCACATACAGCATGTTCACCTCCAAGATCGTCTGAGACCAGTCACTCGGACAGCTGCTGGAACAATCGGTTTGCATAACCAAAGAATTTCTGCACAAACTGTCAGAAACTGTCTCAGGGAAGCTCATCTGCATGCTCGTCATCCTCATCGGGGTCTCGACCTGACTCCAGTTCGTCGTTGTAACCGATTTGAGTGGGCAAATGCTCACATTTGCTGCCATTTGGCACGTTGGAGAGGTGTTCTCTTCACGGATGATGCGAAGGAGATGTGTTGCACTGCATGAGGCAAATGGTGGTCACACCAGATACTGACTGGTATCCCCCCCAATAAAACAAAACTGCACCTTTCAGAGTGGCCTTTTATTGTGGGCAGTCTAAGGCACACCTGTGCACTAATCATGGTGTCTAATCAGCATCTTGATATGGCACACCTGTGAGGTGGGATGGATTATCTCAGCAAAGGAGAAGTGCTCACTATCACAGATTTCAACTGGTTTGTGAACAATATTTGAGGGAAATGGTGATATTGTGTATGTGGAAAAAGTTTTAGATCTTTGAGTTCATCTCATACAAAATGGGAGCAAAAC
The DNA here is from genome assembly GCF_902500255.1 of Thalassophryne amazonica. NCBI lineage: Eukaryota > Metazoa > Chordata > Actinopteri > Batrachoidiformes > Batrachoididae > Thalassophryne > Thalassophryne amazonica. The sequence goes on from NW_022986463.1 coordinate 25,701, forward strand.
CAAAAGTGTTGCGTTTATATTTTTGTTGAGTATATAAGAACATACATATGAGTGAGATTAATTTCTCGATGATATACTCCATGTTCCAATGTAGTGCTTTCAGATTTCTTTCAACTTGCTCCAGCATCTTTATCTTAACTTCATAATAAAATTAATTCAGGATCAGAATAGTATCTGGTGTCGTCGCAGACATAATGTGTTTTAATATGTTTCTGTTTGACAAACTGATGATATTATTTTGTATCTTTAAAGATAATGACATCAGTGGTTGGGATCAACAAAATTCATAACTCCAGGTGAAAATGCAGATTTATGGTGAAACTCTCTTGAAAACATTGATTTCTATTTATGTCTGGTTGTTAATTGCTAACCAAGATGGTGACGCTCTGGCAACAACCAGCGAATGAGCAGATCACCGCGGAACTCCAGCTAGTGATTCAATAAAAATCGATGGGTGAAAGAATACACAGCAGAGGACTGTGTACTTACCGCCCCCTAGTGTTGTGGCTACCACAGTGCTGGAGTGCTGGCTGAGTCCCAGCGCTGAGTAGGCCTTCAGGTGGATGCAGTAGGTGGTAGCCGACTCCAGGTTGGTCACAGCGTGTTGAAAGGTGTCTTTACTGACCGCTTCCTGCAGCTCCAGGCTGTCGGGCTCTGCAACACCAACCCACCACATGTGCTCACTTACAACAGCTTTGATTTTACCATTCAAGTCCGAAAAAAGTGTGTGTGTGTGTGTGTGTGTGTGTGTGTGTGTGTGTGTGTGTGTGTGTGTGTGTGTGTGTGTATGACTGTGTGTTGAACATGGATCACCTGTCTAAATCCCAGTGGGTTTGGTTTCAGCTTTGGGTTTTTGTCATTTGTTTTTCTTTGACTAACATGCAGCTCATGAAGCTCAGACTCATATTGCCGTGGTGTGTTTTCATGGTGTGTTTTGAAGATACATCTCATGGTGCTTCTCTCGGTGCATTTCATGGTGTGTCTGATATGATATCAGCTTCTGGTGAGACTGTGTGCTGATGCTCACCGCCTATCTTCCGGATGTGCAGGACATATCCGATGATGGTGCTGTTGAGCTTGTCTGGTGGTTGGCTCCATGTGAGCTGCAGGACAGAGTTGGACAGGGCGCTGACAGCGAGACCTTGTGGTGCAGTTGGCAGGTCTTTGCTCTGAGCCACAGCCAGACGGGCACTGGCCTGGTTTGTTCCGGCACTGTTCTCCGCAATGCACTGGTAGATGGCCTCATCATCCGAGCTGAGGCGGGTCAGAGCCAGAGTGCTGCACAGACAAGACTGTTTCACTGACCTGCTGCTCATATTCTGGACACCACACAGCACATGGATCACTGCCACTGCAAGGACCCTGACCCTGCCGTGACCACACCTACAGAAAGTGGGCCTGCTGTGACTGTTACATTACTGCCTCCTGCTGGGATGTCTGAGTTGTTGTGGCTAATCGTCCAGTCAGCAGGACACTGATGAGGTCATAAAGCCTGTGTCATAAAGCTGCAGGTGGGTGGACATGCTGTCCTCCTGACATTACACAGTTTTTGTTGCAATCTAGGAGACAGGTACATCATCCCTCAATACTGGATGAAACGACTTGTTCCAATGTGGATAGGAAGGCGTGGTCATATGGAAAGTAACAACTACGGGGGGAGGAGCTTGTATGGATCATTCAACTTCAGCAGTAAATGGAACAGTCTGGATACACGCCCAACAAGTCAACTATCAATGCCATTCTAATGCTGCGGCCGCTCATAGAATGCCAGCGTGATTATCAGCACTGCTTCTTCAACTGCCCGTGCTTCATATAATATAATCAAGGGCGCAATTTAGAACTATAAATTGGGGGGGGTGCGAGGCCCGAAGCCAACAGTTTCTAGATAATCTCAGATGCATTCTGAGCATCCAGAACAGTAATTTTAATGTTTTGAGAAAACCATAAAGTGGACACCATTTGACTTATACAATTTGAAACTGTGGATATAAGTACTTTATTCTGAGAATAGCCAGCATTGATTTTATTAACATCCTGGTGTAAATAAGGTATCACCACATGTGTAGAACTCAAAAAGAATGATAGGTTGAATTTTCATTAAAAGAAACAACTGCAATGTGGTAAAATATATTCATAAATATGAAAGAACAGGCTCTTAATAATTATTAACTATCACATACTGTATATTTTTTTTCTCAAGATTTGTTTTTGCATAAGTTTGAAAAAATAACAGATCATAAGTTTAGGATAAATTACTTATCATCATAAATTTAATTTTTGAAGTGGCACTAATGACAACACTCATACTGAACATAATTTCACTTGCATAGACTGATTTTGGAGATCAAGCAATAATTGCAGATGGGCTTTCTGAGGTCCCAGATAGCTTTTCTGATTTCCTTTCTAACTTTCAGCATTCAGTACATTAGCATATGGTCCATTGATACTTATGTGTAGACACTAGTCCCTAGAGGCAACTATTTTTGGTTTCAAATCTGGGCAAATGCAGTCCCAGAAAATGCAGAATGTGACAAACAAGAAACAGGTGTAAACAAGTCAATGCTGCTAAAAATACAAACGTGCAGAAACAAAGGTACTATTCTGACATGGTTTTGCACATAAGACTGACATAGCATGTTTCAAGTACACACATATATGTCAGAAGGTGGGGGGGACATACCATATTCTGTCCCCCCTGGTTGAAAAGGTGGGGGGGACATGTCCCCCCCATCCCCCACCAAATTGCTCCCATGAATTATAATAATATCTCCAGGAACCATCACCTTATCGTGGTGGAGAGGTTTGTGTGCCCCTATGAACCTGAGAGCTGTGTTGTCCAGAGCCTTTGTGCTCCTGGTATGGTCTCCCATGCTCTCAGGTGAGGGGTCAGACTAAGAATTGTTCACAAGACACCATGAGAGAATGAGGCAGAGGAAATGTGACCAAGCCCGGAGGAAGCCCGGGGACCCCATCAGGAGCCAGGCCTGGATAGAGGGCCCGTCAGCAAGCATCTGGTGGCTGGGCTTACCACGGAGGCTAGTCAGGCACAGCCAGAAAAGGCAACATGGACCTTCCTTCTCCACCCTTTGGGCTCACCACCCACAGAGGGAACCGCTGGTGTCGGGTGCACTGTCCCATGGGTGGCAGTGAAAGTCAAGGGCCTCAGCAGATCAGACCCAGGTGGCAGGGGTTAGCTCTGGGGGTGTGAAATTTCACCTCACTCTGGGGCAAGGAGTCGGAGCTTGTGTGGGATGTGGAGTGATTCCAGTTAGATCTGGTGAGCCTCGGCTCCAGAACCACTCTCCTTGATAGGGGTTAGACCTTATTCTTCTCCGGAGTTGCCCAGGGTATGACGAGCCAGGTGGGTGTGAGGACACTCTCGAGTCCCTGGCTGAGCACCACTACATTGCCCCCACCACCTTCGGGTGGTGGGAGGAACTCTACGGTTGTTTGTATGTATGCACTGCACAGCAGTTTGGAGTATTCGGCCTTCTTGGAGTCCCTGAAGGGAGTCCTGTATGGAGCTCTGGTGGGGGATTCCATTGTTCTGCTAGGGGACTTCAACACATATGTGGGCAATGACAGACACCTGGTAAGGCATGATTCGGGATGGGTATCGATAAGATTTTATCGATATCAATACCATTATCGATTCCGCTTATCAATCCGATTCCTTATCGATTCCCTTATCGATACCTCTTGTGAATTTTTTGTGTACTAAAAGTAGGCTTTACAGGTTTTCTATGTCAGTGGGTCAAAGAGCTTTTTCTTATCGTGCACCTGCTCTGTGGAATGGTCTTCCTGCAACCGTGAGACAGTCGGAGTCTGTGGACATTTTTAAGTCAAGCCTTAAAGCCTATTTTTATTCTCTTTCTTATGAATAGTTTTTATTTTTTATCTGTTTTATTCTTTTACTTCTGTTTTTAAATATGTATTTGAATTTTTTAAATTTTTATTTATTTATTTATTTATTTTTATCTTGAACTGTTCTATGTGAGGCACCTTGAGATGGCTTTTGTTGTGATTTTGCGCTTTATAAGCCAATTAAATTGAAACTGAATTGAACAACATTTTATTGAGTCTTAAAGTAAAAAAATATGAAATTGGTCACTGGATCCTTAAACTTTGGACATAATAAACTCTACATGGTGGATCCTTGATCTCTGGACATAAATAGAAATAAACAAAATCTGTAGTTTTTGTCAAAAGAATTTCCTTTCAGACATTATTGGCATGAATGTCTTTCCATACATCTGAGCTGAGCTCTTACAGCTGCTGTGCTGCACGTCAGGATGTAATTCATAAACAATGCAGGACATCTCATTTTGGGAGGAAAAAACGTTTTAGTCGATTGTGGTTTGTCTGTATTACAGCGTTTGTTTGAGGTGTCATTGTATTTAAAGTGGTAATTTGTTTTGAAGTTATTAATTTTGACAGGACTCTGTCTCGGTAGAGAGCCATGCAGCGTTTGGAGCTGTGCCAACGGAACAGAGGACGATTCTCTTTATTTGACTGCAACAAACAAGACAAGAGTCCCAGTTAGTGACTTTAATACCCACAAAAGTGACTCACGATTAACATATTTTAATAGCTTTGAGAGGGGTTAAGAAGCGGACTTGCCATTTCTGAAGAGCAGCGAGTCAAAGAACCAAGGAGCTAGTGGATCGAAGCATTGCTTAAATGGTTCACGCTTCAAAGTGGACTCGCGCTGCAGAAACATTTGATTACAGAGCTGCTGCAGGGTCTGTAATCAACGTAGAGGAATGATCATTTTCCCGACAAACACCCTCAAAGACAATGGCTGCTCTGAAGGACCGATAAGGGAATCATTAAACAAAAAGGCTATTGATATCGGTGGATTGAATCATTTCTTAACGATACTCAAAAAGAACTGGTTCTCGATACCCAACCCTAGGCATGATTGGGAGGAATGGCTTCTCTGATCTAAACTCAAACAATCATTTGTTATTGGACTCCTGTGCTAGTCACAGACTGTCCATAACAAACATCATGTTTGAACATAAGGATGCTCTTAAGTGTATATGGTACCAGAGCACCCTTGGCCGAAGATCAATTTTGTGATTGTATCATTTGATCTAAGGTCGCTTCTGTCCATGTTCTGGACACTTGGGTGAAGAGAAGGGCAGAACTGTCATCATCTGGTGGTGAGTTGGATCAGAGGGTGGGGGAGGACCTTGGACAGAACTGGTAAGCCCAAACCAATAGTGTGGGTGAACTGGGAACATCTGGAGGAGCCCACTGTCTTGGTGGGGAGGTGATGGTCTAGTGGTTAAGGTGTTGGGCTTGAGACCAGAAGATCCTGGGTTCAAATCCCCGCCTGACTGGAAAATCACTAAGGGCCCTTGGGCAAGGTCTTTAATCCCCTATTGCTCCCGGTGTGTAGTGAGCGCCTTGTATGGCAGCACCCTGACATCGGGGTGAATGTGAGGCATAATTGTAAAGCGCTTTGAGCGTCTGATGCAGATGGAAAAGCGCTATATAAATGCAGTCCATTTACCATTTACCACTGTCTGACAGATCTTCAACTCACACCTCTGGTGGAGCTTTTCTTGCATCCCTGTGGAGGTTGGGTGCATTGAACCAGAATAGGCAATGTTCAAAGCTTTCATTTCTGAAGCTACAGCAGGGAGCTGTGGCCTGAAGTTCTTTAGTGCCTCAAAGGGCAGCAACCCTCTAATACTGTGGTGTACAATGGTGGTCAGGGAAGCCGTCCGACTGAAGGAGTCCTTCCAGGATATGTTATCTTGGAGGACTCGGAGGCAGTTGCAAGGCACAGACAGGCCCGAAGGGTGGCAGCCTCTGCTGTGGGGGAGGCAAAATGCGGGGGTGGGAGGAGTTCAGCATAACCATGGAGAAGGACTTTCGGTCGGCACCAGGGTGCTTCTGGCGGATGGTGAGGCACCTCAGGAGGTGAAAACAGGGAACCATCCAAGCTGTCTACAGTAAGGATGGGACTCTGTTGACCTCAACTGAGGATGTAATCCGCCACTGGAAGGAACACTTTGAGGAACTGGAGCACCCTCTATAGTAGGGGCAGAGCTGGAAGCTGATGGAGGATTATCATCAATTTCCCTGGTGGAAGCCACTGAGGTAGTCAGACAACTCCGCAGTGACAAGACCCCGGGGGTTGATGAGATCCATCCAGAAATGCTGAAGGCTCTGGATGTGGAGGGACTATCTTGGACGAGACATCTCTTCAACACTGTGTCGATGTCTGGGACAGTGCCTAAGGAGTGGCAAACTGGGGTAGTGGTCCCCATATTTAAAAAAGAGGATCAAACAGTGTGTGCCAATTACAGGGGTGTCACACTACTCAGCCTCCTTGGTACAGTCTACTCCAGGGTGCTGGAAAGGAGGGTTTGGCTGATAGTCAAACCTCTGATTGAAGAGGAACAATTCTGGTTCCATCCTGGTTGTGGAACAACTGACCAGCTATTCACTCTCACAAGGATCCTGGAGGGTGCCTGAGAGTATGCCCATTCTGTATATTATGGACTTGGAGATGGCGTATGACAAGCACCCTGGGAGATACTGTGGGAGGTGCTGTGGAAGTATGGAGTGAGGGGGTCCTTTCTTAGGGCCATCCAATCTTTGTACTCACAAAGCGAGAGCTTTGCTTGGGTGCTCAGCAGTAAGTCAGATTTGTTTCCGGTGGGGGTTGACCTCCGCCAGGGCCGCGCCTTGTCACCAGTCCTGTTTGTGATATTCATGGACAGGACATTGAGGCGTAGTCAGGGGGCTTCCAGTTTGGTGGGCTCAGGGTCTCATCACTGCTTTATGCAGATGATGTGGTCCTGTTGGCTTTATTGGCCTGTGACCTCCAACACTCACTGGATCGGTTCTCAGCCGAGTATGAAGCGGCTGGGATGAGGATCAGCACCTCTAAATCTAAGGCCATGGTTCGCAGCAGGAAACCGGTGGATTACCTAATCCAGGTAGGGAATGCGGTCTTGCCCCAAGTGAAGGAGTTCAAGTACCTCGGGGTCTTATTCATGAGTGATGGGACAATGGAGCATGAGATTTGCTGGAGAATCGGCGCAGCAGGGGCGGTGTTGCATTCACTCTGCCATACTGTTGTGACAAAAAGGGAGCTGCTCCAAAAGGTGAAGCTCTTAATCTACTGGTCAGTCTTCGTTTCTACTCTCACCTATGGTCATGAGGGTTGGATCATGACCAAAAGAACTAGATCACGGATGCAAGCGACCAAAATGGCTTTCCTTAGGAGGGTGGCTGGTGTCTCCCTTAGAGATAGGGTGAGAAGCTCGGTCATCCGTAGGGAGCTTGGAGTAAAGCCGCTGCTCCTTCACGTTGAAAGGAGCCAAGTGAGGTGATTCGGGCATCTGGTAAGGATGCTCCCTGGGTGCCTCCCTACGAAGGCGTTCCAGGCACGTCCATCTGGGAGGACACCCCAGGGAAGAACCAGGTCTAGGTGGAAAGATTATATCTCCACACTGGCCTGGGAACGCCTCTGGATCCCCCAGCCAGTGGTGGTCAATGTGGCCTGGGAAAAGGAAGTCTGGGGTCCCCCGCTGTAGCTGTTACCTCCGCGACCCGATCCCAGATAAGTGGTAAGCGGTTGAAGATGACATGACATAATATAATATCTATACTATAACAGCCAGCTGGCCCCTGTGTACATGTGTATGGCTTCGATCACAGAGAAACGGGGGAGAGCCGTTTTACCGTTTGGCAAAGGATGAACACTGCCAAAATGGAATGTCGATAGGACTAATATCTTTGGAGAAATTAGGGATATTAACTAACAACACTGAACAATAGATGTCGATATTTTCATTTTGGACTTGGATGTAACAGGCCTTTCCAGCAGGGGGCAGTAAATCTTCTTTATATTAAAAGCGTGAGTGAGGTGAGTGATTTTATTTAGTAAGTTCAAAGTAAGTACATAATATCATTTTAAATATGTTAAAAATATATGGATGACACAAGAAAGTGAAAACATATTTTCAATGTGCTCCACTTAAATATCAAATGACAAAATAGAAGTAATAAAAATAATAATAGTGTGTATATGATAACAAGAACCTAAACAATTTATAAATACATTAATACAGTAAATTAACATTTAAAAAGTACGTAATTAACAGGAAATAAAAGGGTTGAGTTGTTGTTCTAAAAACATTCTGGACTCACACACCATTCCAACTCATTGTAGAAACTTTACTTAATTTATACCACCCTTGAAAAATGTCAGCTACCTATTTTATAAACATGACCTAATCTAGAGCCCGTGGGGATCCACAAGCTCTAGGCTAGTTCCATATAACATAATATATAAAGCTGACACGGTCTCACAGAATCCTTATTCTGCTCTGACATGGTCTCACAGATTCCCTGTCCTGACCTGACAAGGTCTCACATAGCCCTCATTCTGACTGGACACGGTCTCACAGAGTCCCTATTCTGATCTGACACTGCCTCACAGAGTCCCTGTCCTTAACTGACATGGTCTCACTGAGCCCTCATTCTAACCTGGCATGGTCTCAAGGAGGCCTCATTCTGATTTGACACGGTCTCACAGAGTCACTGTCCTAACCTGACACAGTCTTACAGTCCTCATCTTGATCCAACATTGTCTGAGAGTCCTCATTCTGATCTGACACAGTCTCACAGAGTCACTGTCCTAACCTGACACAGTCTTACAAAGTCCTCATCTTGATCTAACATAGTGAGACCGTGTCAGATCAAAATGAGGACTCTCAGACTAAGTCCCTGTCCTGACCTGACACATGGTCTCACAGAGACATGAACAATAACTGCTGGAAAGTATGAGGATGAGCCTGGACTGGGTCCTCACACTGAGGTTCCAAAAAGTGTTTCCAAGTACCTGTTGTTGTTAGTCAGCTTGGCATTGGGTCCTGGTGTCAGGACTTTGCCATTCTTTAGCCAAACAAGGTGTGGTTCAGGGACTCCTTCAGCTACACATGTAAACACAGTACTGCCACCTGCTGGTCTGGAGACAGACTGAGGCCATTGTAGGAATTCAGGAGGAGCTGAGGAAGTAGAGAGACAGAAATGAGTCAATGTGCAGAGAGCCAAAGGAAAATGGATCACTTACAAACCAGGTTTGTGAAAGATAACTGATCACCACTGTTAAAACCCCTGTCACACCGTGATGATTTAGCTGGCATATGCCATGCATATTAAAAACACTGGCATACATCTTGGGTAAGTTTTGTATGAGTTAAGAGCACGTTGAAGCAGGCCAATATACGTCATAATACTAGGGGTACCTCAGAAATAATTTTAGGCATGAACAATATTTTCGATGTATGCCAGCGTATGACTGATACGTCCTGCATACGTGCATCATAAGTTGGAGGCAAGTTACGCGATTGTTGACACATGTTTCTTGTAAGTTACTTAGAAGTCAAAATACGTCCATTGATGCTGTCCGTTGATTGGCTGAACAACTGAAAGCTGCAGTCCTCGTGTGAACAGTTCAAACGGTTTCAAAAATGAAATCATTCGTAGTAAAAATAAAGTCTGAATTGTTACCTGTTCGTTTCAGTCAGATTCATCATCACAGCCTGACGAAAACGTATCAACATAAAGTGTCCTGATTTTGGAAAACATCTGGAAATACTTTTGTTCTTTGTCATGGCTGAAGAAACGTAGCCTTTTAAAAGAAGTCCCTGTGTATTTGTCCCTTTCTCAGCCTGAACCAGAGAACACTGGCACTTGAAAAAAGTTGAATCACAGCGCTTCAGTCATTCACGTCAGCGTTTACCACAGACATCAGTCGACTCTTCAGCATTCTGCACATAATGACAAAAAAAAAAAATCCCATAATCCACCAAGACTAACATAAAATACAATTTAAAAATGTTAAATTTCTCTGATTGCCCTCTGTGTGGAGGGGCGGGGCTGCACGGCAGCATAAACGTGCTCATGATGTGCCTCTTAATACTGCCAGAAAAAAAGGAGCGTTTGTGTGTGCCTCTCTATATGTGTCTCTCTCTCTGTGTGCTTCTCTCTCTGTGTGTCTCTCTCTGTCTCTCTCTGTTTGTGTGTGCCTCTCTATATGTGTCTCTCTCTGTGTCTCTCTGTGTCTCTCTCTGTCTGTGTGCGTCTCTCTCTGTGTCTCTCTCTGTTTGTGTGTGCCTGTCTATATGTGTCTCTATCTGTCTGTGTGCCTCTCTATATGTCTCACTCTGTGTCTCTCTGTTTGTGTGTGCCTCTCTATATGTGTCTCTCTCTGTCTGTGTGCGTCTCTCTCTGTGTCTCTCTCTGTCTTTCTCTGTTTGTGTGTGCCTCTCTATATGTGTCTCTCTCTGTCTGTGTGCGTCTCTCTCTGTGTCTCTCTCTGTCTCTCTCCGTTTGTGTGTGCCTCTCTATGTGTGTCTCTCTCTGTGTCTCTCTCTGTCTCTCTCCGTTTGTGTGCCTCTCTATGTGTGTCTCTCTCTGTCTGTGTATGTCTATCTCTCTGTCTCTCTCCGTTTGTGTGTGCCTCTCCATGTGTGTCTCTCTCTGTGTCTCTCTCTGTCTGTGTATGTCTATCTCTCTGTGTCTCTCTCCGTTTGTGTGTGCCTCTCTATATGTGTCTCTCTCTGTGTCTCTCTCTGTCTCTCTCCGTTTGTTGGTGCCTCTCTGTGTGTCTCTCTCTGTGTCTCTCTCTGTCTGTGTATGTCTATCTCTCTGTGTCTCTCTCCATTTGTGTGTGCCTCTCTATGTGTGTCTCTCTCTGTGTCTCTCTCTGTCTGTGTATGTCTATCTCTCTGTTTGTGTGTGCCTCTCTATGTGTGTCTCTGTCTCTCTCCGTTTGTCTGTGCCTCTCTATGTGTGTCTCTCTCTGTGTCTCTCTGTCTCTCTCCATTTGTGTGTGCCTCTATATGTGTGTCTCTCTCTGTCTGTATATGTCTATCTGTCTCTCTCCATTTGTGGTTGCCTCTCTATGTGTTTCTCTCTCTGTCTCTCTCCGTTTGTGTGTGCCTCTCTATGTGTGTCTCTCTCTGTGTCTCTCTCTGTCTCTCTCCGTTTGTGTGTGCCTCTATATGTGTGTCTCTCTCTGTCTGTATATGTCTATCTGTCTCTCTCCGTTTGTGTGTGCCTCTCTGTGTGTGTCTCTCTCTGTCTGTGTATGTCTATCTCTCTGTGTCTCTCTCCATTTGTGTGTGCCTCTCTGTGTGTGTCTCTCTCTGTCTGTGTATGTCTATCTCTCTGTGTCTCTCTCCATTTGTGTTTGCCTCTCTGTGTGTGTCTCTCTCTGTCTGTGTATGTCTATCTCTCTATCTCTCTCTGTTTGTGTGTGCCTCTCTGTATGTGTGTGTCTCTCTCTCTCTCTCTCTCTGTTTGTGTGTGCCTCTCTATATGTGTCTCTCTCTGTCTGTGTGCGTCTCTCTCTGTGTCTCTCTCTGTGTGTCTATCTCTCTGTGTCTCTCTCCGTTTGTGTGTGCCTTTCTGTATGTGTCTCTCTCTGTCTCTCTCCATTTGTGTGTGCCTCTCTACGTGTGTCTCTCTGTGTCTCTCTCTGTCTGTTTATGTCTATGTCTCTGTCTCTCTCCGTTTGTGTGTGCCTCTCTGTCTGTCTCTCTAAGTCTCTCTCCGTTCGTGTGTGTCTCTCTCTGTGTCTCTCTTTGTCTCTCTCCGTTTGTGTGTGCCTCTATGTGTGTCTCTCTCTGTGTCTCTCTCTGTCTGTGTATGTCTATCTCTCTGTGTCTCTCTCCGTTTGTGTGTGCCTTTCTGTATGTGTCTCTCTCTGTCTCTCTCCATTTGTGTGTGCCTCTATGTGTGTCTCTCTCTGTGTCTCTCTCTGTCTGTGTATGTGTGTCTATCTCTCTGTCTGTCTCTGTTTGTGTGTGCCTCTCTATATGTGTCTCTCTCTGTCTCTCTCCGTTTGTGTGTGCCTCTCTATGTGTGTCTCTCTCTGTCTCTCTCCGTTTGTGTGTGCCTCTCTATGTGTGTCTCTCTCTGTGTCTCTCTCTGTCTCTCTCCGTTTGTGTGTGCCTCTCTATGTGTGTCTCTCTCTGTGTCTCTCTCTGTCTCTCTCCATTCGTGTGTGCCTCTCTATGTGTGTCTCTCTCTGTCTCTCTCCGTTTGTGTGTGCCTCTCTATGTGTGTCTCTCTCTGTGTCTCTCTCTGTCTGTCTCTGTTTGTGTGTGCCTCTCTATATGCATCTCTCTCTGTCTGTGTGCTTCTCTCTCTGTGTCTCTCTCTGTCTATATGTGTCTCTCTCTGTCTCTCTCTGTTTGTGTGTGCCTCTCTATATGTGTCTCTCTCTGTCTCTCTCTGTTTGTGTGCGCCTCTCTATATGTGTGTCTCTGTCTGTGTGCGTGTCTCTCTGTGTCTCTCTCTGTTTGTGTGTGCCTCTCTATATGTGTCTCCCTCTGTTTGTGTGTGCCTCTCTATATGTGTCTCTCTCTGTCTGTGTGCGTCTCTCTCTGTGTCTCTCTCTGTCTCTCTCTGTCTGTGTGTGCCTCTCTATGTGTGTCTATCTCTGTGTCTCTCTCTGTCTCTCTTTGTTTGTGTGTGCCTCTCTATGTGTGTCTCTCTCTGAGTCTCTCTCTGTCTGTGTATGTCTGTCTCTCTGTGTCTCTCTCCATTTGTGTGTGCCTTTCTGTATGTGTCTCTCTCTGTCTCTCTCCATTTGTGTGTGCCTCTCTACGTGTTTCTCTCTCTGTGTCTCTCTCTGTCTGTTTATGTCTATGTCTCTGTCTCTCTCCGTTTGTGTGTGCCTCTCTGTCTGTCTCTCTAAGTCTCTCTCTGTTCGTGTGTGTCTCTCTCTGTGTCTCTCTTTGTCTCTCTCCGTTTGTGTGTGCCTCTATGTGTGTCTCTCTCTGTGTCTCTCTCTGTCTGTGTATGTCTATCTCTCTGTGTCTCTCTGTTTGTGTGTGCCTTTCTGTATGTGTCTCTCTCTGTCTCTCTCCATTTGTGTGTGCCTCTATATGTGTGTCTCTCTCTGTGTCTCTCTCTGTCTGTGTATGTGTGTCTATCTCTCTGTCTGTCTCTGTTTGTGTGTGCCTCTCTATATGTGTCTCTCTCTGTCTCTCTCCGTTTGTGTGTGCCTCTCTATGTGTGTCTCTCTCTGTCTCTCTCCGTTTGTGTGTGCCTCTCTATGTGTGTCTCTCTCTGTGTCTCTCTCTGTCTCTCTCCGTTCGTGTGTGCCTCTCTATGTGTGTCTCTCTCTGTCTCTCTCCGTTTGTGTGTGCCTCTCTATGTGTGTCTCTCTCTGCGTCTCTCTCTGTCTCTCTCCGTTTGTGTGTGCCTCTCTCTATGTGTGTCTCTCTCTGTCTCTGTCCGTTTGTGTGTGCCTCTCTATATGTGTCTCTCTCTGTGTCTCTCCGTTTGTGTGTGCATCTATATGTGTGTCTCTCTCTGTGTCTCTTTCTGTCTGTGTATGTCTATCTGTCTCTCTCCGTTTGTGTGTGCCTCTATATGTGTCTCTCTCTGTGTCTCTCTCTGTCTGTGTATGTGTATGTCTATCTCTCTGTCTGTCTCTGTTTGTGTGTGTCTCTCTCTGTCTCTCTCCGTTTGTGTGTGTCTCTCTCTGTGTCTCTCTCTGTCTCTCTCCGTTTGTGTGTGCCTCTCTATGTGTGTCTCTCTCTGTCTCTCTCCGTTTGTGTGTGCCTCTCTATGTGTGTCTCTCTCTGTGTCTCTCTCTGTCTCTCTCCGTTCGTGTGTGCCTCTCTATGTGTGTCTCTCTCTGTCTCTCTCCTTTTGTGTGTGCCTCTCTATGTGTGTCTCTCTCTGTGTCTCTCTCTGTCTCTCTCCGTTTGTGTGTGCCTCTCTCTATGTGTGTCTCTCTCTGTCTCTGTCCGTTTGTGTGTGCCTCTCTATATGTGTCTCTCTCTGTGTCTCTTTGTCTCTCTCCGTTTGTGTGTGCCTCTATATGTGTGTCTCTCTCTGTGTCTCTCTCTGTCTGTATATGTCTATCTATCTATCTCCGTTTGTGTGTGCCTCTCTATGTGTGTCTCTCTCTGTGTCTCTCTCTGTCTGTGTATGTCTATCTCTCTGTGTCTCTCTCCAGTTGTTTGTGCCTCTCTGTGTGTGTCTCTCTCTGTCTGTATATGTCTATCTGTCTCTCTCCGTTTGTGTGTGCCTCTCTATGTGTGTCTCTCTCTGTGTCTCTCTCTGTCTGTGTATGTCTATCTCTCTAAGTCTCTCTCCGTTTGTGTGTGCCTCTCTATGTGTGTCTCTCTCTGTGTCTCTCTCCGTTTGTGTGTGCCTCTCTATGTGTGTCTCTCTCTGTCTCTGTCCGTTTGTGTGTGCCTCTCTATGTGTGTCTCTCTCTGTGTCTCTCTTTGTCTCTCTCCGTTTGTGTGTGCCTCTATGTGTGTCTCTCTCTGTGTCTCTCTCTGTCTGTGTATGTCTATCTCTCTGTGTCTCTCTCCGTTTGTGTGTGCCTTTCTGTATGTGTCTCTCTCTGTCTCTCTCCATTTGTGTGTGCCTCTATATGTGTGTCTCTCTCTGTGTCTCTCTCTGTCTGTGTATGTGTATGTCTATCGCTCTGTCTGTCTCTGTTTGTGTGTGCCTCTCTATATGTGTCTCCCTCTGTCTCTCTCCGTTTGTGTGTGCCTCTCTATATGTGTCTCTCTCTGTCTCTCTCTGTTTGTGTGTGCCTCTCTATATGTGTGTCTCTGTCTGTGTGCGTGTCTCTCTGTGTCTCTCTCTGTTTGTGTGTGCCTCTCTATATGTGTCTCCCTCTGTTTGTGTGTGCCTCTGTATATGTGTCTCTCTCTGTCTGTGTGCGTCTCTCTCTGTGTCTCTCTCTGTCTGTGTGTGCCTCTCTATGTGTGTCTATCTCTGTGTCTCTCTCTGTCTCTCTTTGTTTGTGTGTGCCTCTCTACGTGTGTCTCTCTCTATGTCTCTCTCTGTCTGTGTATGTCTATCTCTCTGTCTGTCTCTGTTTGTGTGTGCCTCTCTATATGTGTCTCTCTCTGTCTCTCTCCGTTTGTGTGTGCCTCTATATGTGTGTCTCTCTCTGTGTCTCTCTCTGTCTGTATATGTCTATCTGTCTCTCTCCGTTTGTGTGTGCCTCTTTATGTGTGTCTCTCTCTGTGTCTCTCTCTGTCTGTGTATGTCTATCTCTCTGTGTCTCTCTCCAGTTGTGTGTGCCTCTCTGTGTGTGTGTGTCTCTCTCTGTCTGTGTATGTCTATCTCTCTGTGTCTCTCTCCATTTGTGTGTGCCTCTCTGTGTGTGTCTCACTCTGTCTGTGTATGTCTATCTCTCTGTCTCTCTCTGTTTGTGTGTGCCTCTCTGTATGTGTCTCTCTCTCTCTCTGTTTGTGTGTGCCTCTCTATGTGTGTCTCTCTCTGTGTCTCTCTCTCTCCATTTGTGTGTGCCTCTCTATGTGTGTCTCTCTCTGTGTCTCTCTGTCTGTGTTTGTCTATCTCTCTGTGTCTCTCTCTGTTTGTGTGTGCCTCTCTGTATGTGTCTCTCTCTGTCTCTCTCCGTTTGTGTGTGCCTCTCTATGTGTGTCTCTCTCTGTGTCTCTCTCTGTCTGTCTCTGTTTGTGTGTGCCTCTCTATATGTGTATCTCTCTCTGTCTGCATGCGTCTCTCTCTCTCTCTCTCTCAGTTTGTGTGTTCGTCTCTATGTGTATCTCTCTCTGTGTCTCTCGCTGTCTGTCTCTGTTTGTGTGTGCCTCTCTATATGCGTCTCTCTCTGTCTGTGTGCTTCTCTCTCTCTGTCTCTCTCTGTCTGCATGTGTCTCTCTCTCTGTCTGTGTGTGTGCCTCTCTATATGTGTCTCTCTCTGTCTCTCTCTGTTTGTGTGTGCCTCTCTATATGTGTGTCTCTGTCTGTGTGCGTCTCTCTCTGTGTCTCTCTCTGTCTCTCTCTGTTTGTGTGTGCCTCTCTATATGTGTCTCCCTCTGTTTGTGTGTGCCTCTCTATATGTGTCTCTCTCTGTCTGTGTGCGTCTCTCTCTGTGTCTCTCTCTGTCTCACTCCGTTTGTGTGTGTCTCTCTCTGTCTGTCTGTGTCTCTCTCTGTCTCTCTTCGTTTGTGTGTGCCTCTCTATGTGTGTCTCTCTCTCTGTGTCTCTCTCTGTCTCTCTCCGTTTGTGTGCCTCTCTATGTGTCTCTTTCTCTGTCTGTGTATGTCTATCTCTCTGTCTCTCTCCGTTTGTGTGTGCCTCTCCATGTGTGTCTCTCTCTGTGTCTCTCTCTGTCTTTGTATGTCT